>NC_142529.1:12963300-13055800 GCF_964205215.1 Stylophora pistillata
ATTAATCGCTGGCAAGTTTTCATCATGAAATTAATCTCATAGAATATTGGGTTACTCTGCGTTGTCACCGCAGACTTAAATGCATTTCTTAAGATGGCAAAATCTTCTGTTCTTCAAGATATTGTTTTGCTGCGATTGATCCAGCGATCACGAGAGTGAACTTTACATAGTTCATGAGATTTGAACTCGGATCAGAAGTCATCGGTTCTTTGATAACTCTCTTTGCTACCTGTTAAGGACATTAGCCAGAGGGCTCATTTTTTGATTGATTATTGATTAGTTCACTAATTTCAAAATGATCTTAGATAGCCACATAGTTACAATGCTTATCTGTTTTTCTGTATTTCTATTGGTTTTGTAATCGGACCTTTCAGCGTCACCACGCGCATATAAAGGGAATTTTAGCGTCCCTTTAATCAGTTCTTCGTAAGTTTTAAATAGCCTTGGTAAACTTTCGCCCTTTCGTTTTTCTCAACCTCTGGCACAAGCGGGACCGATATGTGAGTACCTTTGTAACTTTGTTTTTCCCTCTCCAGTCTTTTCAGTGTTGGGCGACAATATACAAACAAATATTGCAATGATCTGTATATATTTAAGATTCAAAGGCCTAATTCGTGCCAATTTGCGAGTCAGTGAACGCCCATCATTTAGATAGAACAACGGGCTGTTTATCAGTCATCAAACTCTTTTCATTTGTTTCCAAACTTTTGTTCTGTTTCACTTGAATTGTTAATCTCGTTATAGACTTTAGAGCCCAGTATTTAACATGCGATTCTTTGATCATGTATTCCGCGGCTTTTCGTTAGATTGATAGAACTTCGTTGTATTGTTGTTTCAGTTTACGATCGATCGTTCGATAGATTGATTGACTGTCAGAATAATCGTTATTTTCGTCATTGATTGTGGTTCGTGGTCGATTGCTTTTCAAGAATAAAGATTCGTGCAAACAGTCAACTTTGGGTTGTCATTTCGATCAGTAAAATAGTCCCAAACAGCTCGTTAACCGCGTTTTGGAGCGACACGCCCTTGAACTTTAGAATTTAGATTTTGGTCGCCGTAAACGCTACACTACCCATCCAATTCCAGCAGCCAATCCAGTCAATGTAGCTGAATCAAAGTTTTCACAAGTGTATTATCGGACATTTTTATTTGGAAGACAAAAAAAATCAATCCATTGGTTTTACTCCTTTTGGAATTTGAGGCAACTCCGCTGATTCCCCCGCAGAGATGCGCTGAGTTTGCCTTGGTTCTGGCTTTAGTTCTGGGTTTGGTCATGATTTTACGAGCTCCATCTACTCTTTCCTTTTGTAGTACAGTCCAGCCAGTGAAAAAACAATACTTGCTACTGAAAGAATTTCAGTGAGTGAGAATGATGATGATGATGATGGCTCTGGTTTTGGTTCTGGTTCTGGCTCTAGGTTTGGCTGCTTCGAAGCATTCACCTTGTTTTGCTCTCTAACTCTTCTGTTATGTTCAGCAAGTTTTTTACCAGCAGCGACACGCCCTGGATCTTTTTTCGGTTTCGTCTTATTTTGATCAGTTGAGGTGACTTGTTGTGCTGGTGGTGACTGCGACGGCTCGGGCTGTCGCCCTCGCTCTGCTGGATCTTGAGATTCTTTTTCTTCCATTTCATTTCTTGTCACATTATTTTTAAGTTCTTATTCAAGTTCTTTTTCAAGTTCTTTTTCAAGTTCTTATTCAAGTTCTTTTTCAGCTTCTTCACAATTACTTTCTACTTCGACATTAACCACATTTGGTTTTAAGGGAACTTCAACATTTTTGGCAGCGAGAAGAGCAGCACTTGTGATCGCCATGTACTTTCCATACTTCAAACTCAAGCTTCCTGCAATCATTCCGAGTTCTCTCTTCACAATGAAGTCATCGTTCAGGTCTTTCATGAGTTTTCCTTCATCAACACGGAGAAAATACGCCAACGCTTTACACGAAAGCTGAAGAAATGTGTCGACTATCGCATCGCAAGTCTTTGAAGAGATTGAGGCCTCGTATCTTTTCAAGTACTTCTCAACATCTTTTTCACAAAGCCTTTTGACTTGGTCCTGGGTGAGAGAGACACCAATCATTTCCTTTGCTCTTCCACTCGCAACGAGAACAGCAAGTTGCTCTCGGTGATCTGAATCACTTGTGGGTTCTGCTTCGAGAATGTTCATAGCAATAATATCTGCGACTGCTTCTTGTTCTTTGCTCGCTTTGCTCATCTCTATTTTATTTCTTTTTTCAGTGCCGCAATGTTTTCTCTGAATGGTTTTGCGATACTTGTCATCTGCTGTGTGAGCACCCAAACACTGATTCCCTTATGTCTTGCGCTAAATGCTAAATTCACGAGTTCATTTGTCCTCTGCTTCACATCCTTTGAAGCCGCACAGTCATCAAGGATGATAAGTGTATTAGTTCCCTCATAAACAAAACTAATGAGCTTGAGACAAAAATCAAACTGGTTTTGAAGTGGAGTCAAGATAAAGGGGTCTTTGTCTAAATCCCCCAAACTTATCATAAGTTTTGTTGTGGATGAATGTTGGACAAATAAAAAAAATGGCATCGAATTTCTGATTGAATTTATTGATCAAAAGATTAACGACATATTTTGTCGTTCCTGAATTTGTTGGTCCAACTATTAATGCATGGAAAGGAATATTCTGAGGATTCATATTTTATAGTGGCCATGTGAAAAAGTTGAGATCTTGTCTTCTCTTATGATTCTCTTATCATCATTTGCACTCAGAGCAATCTTGTTGATGGTCTCACTGAATATCTCATGTCTGTGCGATCTGATTACATTCATCTTTCTCATCTGTATGTTTCTCCTAAATAAGCACTTTTTGTAGTCTTCGTGAGTTATATTCTTCTTTATCAGTCTTCTTGATTCCCTTGCACTTCTTCTCTTCTTTGCCCTCAAGAATTTTGTAGCTGTAAAGTTTTGCTCTCAATCCAACAAACTCCTCAATAATCTTTCCACGAGCCTCATCTTTCATCATGCCCACAACTTTTTTGTTGCAACCAGTTGGGATCTTTGAAATGTGGTCTTTTGGAAAGTTGCCGGTGTCAAACTTTTCTTCAACATCTGCTGCTATGTCCTTGTAAAAGTCTTCAGTTTCAATCTCATACATGAGACTGTCAGTGTCTGTGAAAAGAAGCTTGGCTTTATCTCCATATTTCTTTTTTTATGTAGTTGTAGTGGAAATCGTACATCAAAGTCTTGCTGAGATCAAGAATAGCCATTCCACAGAAAACTGGCTTGTCAAACTTTATTGATGTTCTTCCCATATGTATTGCAATGAGATTTTCGTCAAATATTTTGCAATGCTTGAAGTTTGGTTATGCTAAAAGCTTTTCAGTATGCTTTCTTTCGATTGTTCAAAAGCCTCACATCAACTCGCTTCCTGATGTTTTCCATTGTTTCTCCAAACACAGAGTTGTTCGTCAACTTGAAGAAATCCTTTTCAAATTCATTCTTTGCATTCGTGCGCAAATTTGTGTTGAGTTCTATATAAATTTTCAGCCAAGGTTCTTCTCCAAATTTGATTCCTCTGTAAATCTTTTTCAGTCTCAAGCTGAGTTCAAGGCACTGTTTGAGATTCTGGTGATGAATGATATATTTCTTCTTTTCGTTCAGATTTGGTACAAGCTTCTCGACTTTGTTTGAGCTGATCATGATTCTCTCTGGAGCAAGAGGATAACCGTTGTGAAGATCATGAAGCTCTTTTGGATATTCAAGATCCGCCTCAAGAATGCAGGGAATATCTCTCTCGCTCGCTCTCCAGTCTCCAATCTCTTCTTGACTCATCCATTTGAAACCTCTGACAGGAAGAGGTTTGCACATTGCCCATCCATAAAGATTGTTTGCATCAAGATAAGTCAGATATTTTGATGGTTTTTCTCTGTCAAACTTAAAATTCATGTATTTGTTGTTTGCTTTTCCATAGCGATTTGGGATCATTGAGATTTCTCCTCGAATTCCTTTCTCAAACATCAGAAGCATGTCTGGATCACTCAAAAGCTCAAGCTCAACTTTTGTCACCTTCAATGCTGCATCCCAAGCCAATCCAGGAGCAGTGTAATACCAAGCAGGATTGAGATTGTAATTCTCAAGGCAGACGTTTCTGAATTCTTCAAACACATCTGCAAGCAAGAGAACATCTGATTTGAGATAGAGATCATGACAATCACCCATGTTCTTCATCTTGAACTAATTCCAGATTTTCTTTGTGTGCTCATAATCTTCTTCACTTATATCACAGTCATTAAGCTTTGAGTAAAACTCTCTTTTTGGTGGAAGTTCTGTTTCTCTGAACTTTTCAATGCTGCTCATGTAATCATATGGATAAACACCCTTTCTTGAGATCAACTCGATTTCAGCGTCTCTAAACACCTCCCCAGTTTTCTTCAGCGTATCGTGGCTCAGATTACTGACTAATTTATCAAGAGAAGAAGCCATGAACTTTAAACTATCGATAAAGCGAAGCTCAGTCTTAATGGCAACTTCTTCTTTTTCTTTGTTGGTGTAAGAGCCAACAGCAAAAGATTTGCTGAAGCTGATGTACTTCTCTTCATTATTGGGAATGCATTTTATGTCTTCCTCGGTCTTTCCAAGATTCTTGACAAAAAGATGAGATTCATAGCCAGCCAAGTTGTGAAATATGACTGGAGTGAACTTTGGCTTTGCAAATTGAAAATTGCAATTTCTGTGTGCAGCTCCTCTATACTTGCCAGTGAAATGACAGTGATCTCTAACTTTGGATATAATGAAATATATGAAGTTCATATCTCAGGCCTGTACGGGATTCAAACCACTGACCTCTGTGATACTAGTGCACCGCTCTACCAATTGAGCTAACAAGCCAACTGGGAGCAGGCCGTTAAGTTGATTCGTAATGAACCCGTAAAAGTGATAAATCAGATACAATGAAATATATGAAGTTCATATATTTTGAACTGCGGTATTAGATACGTATGATGCACGATCCTCGCAGTAGATAGCGCTATTTAAGCAATAGCGAAAATCAGACCTGGAAAAAAAAAAAATCAGGCCTGTACGGGATTCGAACCACTGACCTCTGCGATACTAGTGCAGCACTCTAACAATTGAGCTAACAAGCCAACTGGGAGCAGGTCGTTAAGTTGATTCTTAATAAACACACGAAAGTGATAAATCAGATACAATGAAATATATGAAGTTCATATATTTTGAACTGCGGTATTAGATACGTATATATTTCATTGTATCTGATTTATCACTTTCACGGGTTTATTACGAATCAACTTAACGGCCTGCTCCCAGTTGGCTTGTTAGCTCAATTGGTAGAGCGCTGCACTAGTATCGCAGAGGTCAGTGGTTCGAATCCCATACAGGCTTGATTTTTTTCAGGTCTGATTTTCGCTATTGCTTAAATAGCGCTATCTACTGCGAGGATCGTGCATCATACGTATCTCTAACTTTGTCGTGCGAGTTTCCAATCAAAGCGAGCACAACAGGATCAGTGGGGAAAGACTCACCGCATATCCAACAGCACTTCGCCACATTAAACATTTTCTTGTCTTCATCAGTGAAGATCATCTTCTTTTTAAAATCAAATTTTTTGTGAATCTTCTAGATGTTCTCTTCTAGCATTTCAACAAAAATCTGAGCAACATCCTCATCCTCAGACTTTGCTCTGTAGATGACTGGCTCTTGAGAATAAAGCTGCTCATCAAAGCAGACAACCTTATAGCAAAAGCTGGACGGTTTATGTTTTTGATATGTAATGGTAAAGCTCTGATCACTTCTTGACTCACAAGAGTGAATTGGTTTAGTGAAAGATTCAAAGTCAGCATAAACAATAAAGGGTACTCTTATTGATCCGTTATGTTTCTTGAATTTGATAAAAGTTCCCTTTTTGGCATTTGAATCTTGACAACCTCATTGTTTGCGCAGAGCACCTCGTGCTCCACAAGCTCTTCTTTGCTTGAAAAGTGATTCAAACACCTGACACAAAATTCTTTTGGTTCCTTATGCTTTGAAACTTGACTAGTGAGAAGCCTGCTGATGTTGTTTATCAAGCAGTAGTGCTTATTAGCAACTGTGTTAGCGACTTCGTCTTTCTCGATAAGAAGAAGATTGATCACCTGATTCCTTTCTTCGGCTGGTGACTTGCTTATTCTGAGGATAGACTCTGGCCTCACTTTCATAACCAAACACGTTTACCGCGATATTTTCGTTCTGTTTTTCAAACTTTTTTATCTTGTCAAGCTCAATTGGGAAGTTGATTCCTCTCTAGTCGAGTCGATCAGATTGTTCTTTAAGAATCTTTGTTATTCTTTGAGGATTTTTCTCAACTGGATAAAGCGCTCTTGTAATGCACCATTTAAAACATTGATTATCTTGATTTTCCACATTGATTATTGCTTTTTTTCCTTTAAGTGCTTTCGGTAGTTCGATGTAAGAGCTGCCGTTCAAAGGGTTGTACTTTACAAGATGCAGGTCAAGTGAAATGACTCTGTGAAACTCCCAGTTACTTCCGTTATTGTTGAATTCTTCAATAGGCTCCTTGCACTAAGAAGTCACGTGATCTTTTCCGCCATGTTGGAGGGCAAACAAATCGGTTCCTACGGGAAACAATGGCTGCCTCGTGAGACGACGAGAGGTGATTGATGCAAATATTTGCTCTACTTGCTTCTTTGTTTCGGAACAAAACGATCTTATCCACTAGGAACTCTCAAAAAGAGCAACTGTAATAGTTGCAGACCTACTGATGTATTTGATTTGTCGGAAAGCTCCATATTTGCTCGTGTTTTCGCGTGCGCATAATCCGCACTTTGCGAACTGGTATGTCTATCTTTTTTTTTTAACTCCCTTTCAATGCCGGCTTTGTCTATTTTTTAAGTTGATATTGTTAGGCGATGATAGTCGAGTCAATGTAGTTTCCAGAATGGTAGCGAATAAAACATTTCTGAGTGAAGGTGAGAAAAAATAAGTTTGTTTCCTTGTATCCTCACTATATACTGGTTCTATTTCAGATAAAGAGATCACAGAGTGTCGTGGAATTTTAGATCTTTTGGAGCCTAATAATAGTGTGATGGCTGATAAGGGTTTTAACATTGATGATCTATTATGTAGTAAAGGGGTAAAGCTAAACCTTCCACCATATCTTTTAAATCGTGCACAGTTTTCACCAGAGGAAGTCAAAGAAACAAAAACCATAGCCAAAGTCCGGATTCATGTGGAGAGGGCCATACGCCGAATTAAAGAATATCATCTTTTTGAAAATGAAATTCCTTTGTCACTTTTGAGCACTGTTAATCAGATGTGGACAGTGGCATGTTTTCTTGTAAATTTTCAGGGACCATTAAGTTTGAAAAATAATCTGTCTTAGCAAGTGCCAGAGGGTGTTATCATTATACATATTACAATAGACCACTTTCATAAATGGCTGCTGGATTGATATTCTTTTGTTTAAATTCAAATTTGCCTAGGTGGCCTCGTTCTCCAGTACAAAATTCAAAAGAATACATTGTCTCAAGCGAGGCCACCAAGGCAAATTTAAATTTAAACAAAAGAATATTAATCCGGCAACCATTTATGAAAGTGGTCTATGACGCAAGTGTTCTCACAAAAAAAAGTTAAAATAAAACATGTCAACCTTATCCTTACATTTTGGGAAAAACTAGGATCAAATACTGCTCTTTGGAAAAAAACAAATCATCACTGATGTAACACAAAAAGTCACACCAATCCAGGCCAGAAGTACCTAATTGGCATTGTACTTGTAAATAATATGCATGTTGCTTGTTTAGGGTTAATTCATTTTGAAATGGGGTCATTCTTAAGGTAAGCCAGATCATCTAAGCTGGTCGTTCCTTCCTGGACAACCTTTGTCTCAAAGAAGCCATAGGGACTTGATGAACCATTTTGAGCTGCCTCAATATCTTAAACCTTCCTGTCTGGAAAACTTCTAAGCCAGGGGCATTTTGGATTTATTACCAGACCACTTGAGTACAAGTTTACCATCCCTTTCTTTGCTTTAATGGCATATATGGATGCTGCTCTACCCCCCCCCCCCCATTTCTATAGCTGGTTCATAGCAGCTGTCTGTACAAGCCTAGATGGTTGAAGTTGTTTGACAAGAGTATCAAAATTAGAAATTCTCTTTGCCACTGTTCCAAACCTGCTTGCAGTGATTCTTTTTTTTTGTTAATGAATGCTAAAGGTCACTTTCATCCTGTTCTCTCATTTTTTCTTCTAAAGCATGTACCATCTCTAAAGTGACTGACAGTGACTCTAACTTTGCTGATTTGTTGCTGTTCAAACAAATTGACTCATTGTTCTTAAACCTTTAACCTGCATTAGGAAGGGGTAGCTTGGGGAATGAGGTGTGGGCAGAACCATTTATGACATATTTTTCTGTGAGCCTTTGCATTGTTGGTAAGATATTACAGACCCCTTTGGCACCATTCCAAATTTGGTTTGTACAGAAGTAAGATGTGAGCTTGCAAAGTTTTCCAGATCTGGTATCAAACTCCACAGCAAAGGCTCAGGATTTAGATTTTTGAGTTTAGCTTTTTGATCAGGGCCCAGAATATGATACTGGGATGCAGGTGAGTACAGAGTGGTTTTAATGAATTTATTATAGTTTGCACCCTCCTGAGGCATCTTCACCATCAAGGTGTCCACACATTGAGGATTTATGTGTTTCCCTCTGGGAACATTCCATTGCTGCGCCATCATAGTATATTTTAGATCATCAGGTAAGCTCTTTAGCCCAAGTTGCTTAAAGTGTGACAAGTAAAAAAGAAGGCCCACAACATGGTGACAAATCCCTCCAACACTTGCTACACAAGAAAACTTTCCAGACACTGTTGTTTGATCCATACCAATTATCACTTATCAATTTATCAATTATCAATTATCAATTTATCAATTATCAGTCTGAGGCTACGAAGACAAGCGTGAGCAAGAGCAAGAGCGCCAGCGTCAGCAAGAACGACAGCGCCAGCGTCAGCAAGAGCGACAGCAAGAGCGACAGCAAGAGCGACAGCAACAGCGAGAGCGCCAGCAAGAGCGCCAGCAAGAGCGCCAGCAAGAGCACCAGCAAGAGCACCAGCAAGAGCGCCAGCGCCAGCAACAGCGATACAAATCATTATAAAATTAAGGTTGGATTGATTTCAGTTGGACTGGTCTCAGCCTTCTGTATCATCGCCTTTTGTTTTGAAATCGCTCAACCATGAATATGGCAACACCCTTTATCAGAACCCAAGCATTTTGTCCGAGTGAGGGCCACAAGTTTATTAGCTATGCTATTATGTGTTACCCTCGTAAAATAAAGTCTTTATTATGAGAAAGCTGATCACTGAGCCAGCAGCTCTGAAAACGAGGCCGACTATTGAACCAATGAGACCTGGTAAAATTCCAGCGATCTTTTTCCCAAGAGTCTTCAGCCTGTTCGCCACCCCTTTTGCAACAGTCTACAAGCCTTTTGTCAATGTGCTCACAATCACTCCAATCGTTGTTCCAACTGCCAAAACAACAGCAGAGACTGTAAAACCATACTTCTTAAAGATGTTTCTAACTCTCTCAAGGAGGGACAATCTTTCTTCTATTCTCTCTCTTTCATTCTCAAGTGCATCAATCTACTCTTGATTTTCTCCTATTCTTTCTCTTGCTCGTTCTCTTATAGCAGGGTTTTCATTCTCATCATCTGCAATATCTCGATCATCTTGAATTGACTGTTGTAGCTTCTCCATTTCTTTATCTTTCTGTGCAATCAAAACCTCTCGCTCTGGACCAAGTGATTTTTTAATTTCTTTTGAGAGACTTGGATTTAACCTCTGCTCATTTGTGCCTCTTTCCTCAGTAAACAAAGGATATGTCTTCTTGCCTTGACCAAACATCTTCACCTACAACCTTCCTTTCTTGCTATGAGAAACTTCAAGTTCTGAAGCTTTTACCTCAGGAAAAATTGTAGTAAGTGATTCCCATGCTTTCTCATTTGAAGTTAAAACTCGTGAACCAAAAATATCACCTTCAATAAAAGATGTCTCAGCAGTTTTTTGGCCCTTTTCTTGCTCTCTGTTCATTGTCGTCATTGGAATTTCTTCGCCTGAGGGCCCAGGAGTTGAATTCTCATCTGGTTGAAAAGGTGTTATTGTGTCTACTTCATCATCATCATCATCATCATCATCATCATCATCACTATGTTCTAACAGAGGATCAGTATCTCTAAAATCTGCCATTTTTTAAATATCTTTTATAAAAAATGGAAGTCAGTGAAAGAATTGGCCCGAGTTTTGAAAATAAGATGTCAAACGCTCTCAAGGCAGACCGTGTGATTCACAAAGTAACATTCAACCCAAATAGTGCTTCCCCTGGTGAAGTCCTCAGAGTTCCAGTTCCAAAACTTGATAATGGGGTAGTATGTGTGCCTGGATCGCTCGCACTCGTATTCCACTTGTCAGTCACTGGGCATGCAAACAATTTCTTCGTGTACAATGTAGCAAGAGCTCTTGTCCATCAACTGACTTTCAAGTTTGCAAGAGAAATTGTGCAAGACACTGATGGTTATGTTTTATTCAAGCTTTGGAAGGACCTCTTCTTGACTGCGAATGAGAGGGCAAACATGTTCAGAGAAGGTATTCAGTCTGAAGATCTTTCGAAAATCAGACGCAACGCTGGAGATAAGAAGACTTCGGGCGTTGATAAAGAAAATAAGCTCAATGAAGTTTATAGAAACATATACAGGATTCCATTGGATAATGATATTTTGAAAGATCATGGAGTCTTTTTTCCGAGAGCTCTTTTCTTCGCTCTTTTCTTTATCTTTTTCTTTGAGCTCAGGCTTGCACCTGCTGTTAGTGTTGTGACGGGATCTGACCCAACAAAACTTTATTATAAATTGACTGACATCCAGCTTGAGGATGAAGTCATTAACAGCCAAAAACTCGCTGATGAAGCCCTTTCTAACTACAAAAATGGAAAGAGATTCATATACGAGCATATCACTCATCTCAAGACAATCTCAATGGATAAAGGTTCCGACACGATCATCAATGAGAGCATCAATGTTCGAAGGAGGTCTATGAAGGGACATCTTCTTCTCTTTTATGAGACATACACAGCAGGAACAAGAAATAGTGAAAAGACGTTTAATCCCAACATCACTGATGTTAAGCTGACTGTTGATGGTATTCCAAATAAGATTTACAGCCACGGAATGCAGGCAAGAGATATGTGGGAACAAGTCTTTAGAAGATTTGGAAAGGAAAACAGCGCGAAGAATGCAACAGACTTTTATGCTGGAGACAGATTCGGCCTCTTTATCGATCTTAGAAGCATGAGAGACAATGATCTTCATGGTTCAGGATTGAGATTGGTGAATACAAAAGATGGAGTTCATCTTGCAATTAACAGGAAAGGATCGGGTTCAGGAAATGTTAAATGTCACATCTTCATTCTTTCTGTTGCTCTGCTCAACATCGTCAACAGAGAGCTTGAAAGTGTGACCTTTTAAGAACGCGATCATTAGTTTTTTCTGAGATATTGTCATTAGTTTTTTCTGATGGTTCAAACGAATTTTGAGATTGTCTTGAGAATCAAATCTCAAAATTCTTCAATTCTGTTTTGATTTTTGAAAGAAACTGTGCCAATCATTTTGCCTTGAAATCATCGTTGCTCATTTTTAGATGAGATAAAAAATTAAAATCATTTTTGAAAATGTCCTTCAAAACATGATTAAACTGCCTTGTTTTAAGGCAACTCAATTTTTTTCAAAACTGCCCTGTTTTTAAGGCAATTGTGCCAGAAACTCACTGAATCAAATCTCAAAATTCTTCAATTTTTCTTTGATTATTTTGAAAGAAACTGCGCCAATCATTTCGCCTAGAAAACATCGTTGTTTTTTTTAAATGAGATAAAAAAGGAAAAAAATCATTTTTCAAAATTGCCCTGTTTTCAGGGTATTTTTGAAAATGTGCTAGAAACCCACTGAATCAAATCTTCAATTTTCTTTGATTTTTGAAAGAAAAAATGCGCCAATCATTTTGCCTGAAAAACATGGTTTTTTTTAAATGAGATAAAAAATGAAAAAAATCAGTTTTCAAAATTGCCCTGTTTTTCAGGCAATTTTAAAAATGTGCGAGGAACCCCCTTTTCCTACTACTCGTGCACTAAAAAGTGTTACAGTTCGAAAAGTTTTGAAAGGATGTTTACAACGGGAAAGGAAGATTGAGGGCATCTATATCTCTCTGAGTAAAAATTGCATCAAATGAGCAAGATGCAGTCAGACGTGAATGGTCCTCTGGAATTTCTACGGAATACGGTATTCAGGGGATTGAGAGTTATTTGTTGGCCAGGGAAAGCGTAGCAGTAATAGCCATGGCGTCTTCCAAAGCATCGACTGCTGAAAGTAGCCTACAGGAGCAGTAAGAGTAGAGGCAGATCGATGTCATATTTCCCTGTAACGAGTGGAGATCTTTGAAGGGTGGATTATTAACTTTCAATCGCGAGTTTGCAATTAACTTGTCAGAAGCAAGGATTGCCAGCATGAAAGTCCACTGCTACGTCTCGAAAAGTGATGATCAAGATAGAAAAGATGCCAAACAACATGGTGTAAATTTAATCACAGCTCAAAATGTTCCCGGTTCAGCCGACCCCCTCTTGTGCTTGATGTCTCCACCCTCGGAACTTCCGAATCCGCATCTGGTGATAGGACATGGAAGAAAGCTTGGCAGGCCTGTTTATTTCCTCGTAAAAAATGCAATTTGTTCACATGTACTGCGAAGACCTCGGAAAGTACAAGAAAACAAATACGGCTTCAACATCCGCTACATGAGACTCTCCGGCGCACAGAGGTGCGCTACACTAAACTGCTTGACAAGCAAACATCGCGAATTAGTCAGGTTCACCTGCTACGAAAGCCACAAGCGGAAACTGAGATTACTATATATCTTTGGGAATTTTAGGTTCGAAGTATCATCTGCATCTACTTGTACTTTCAGATCAGAAGATTTTACTTACATGACACCTACAAGTTAAACTCTCGAAATACTGTAATTTGCACGAAGTTTAGTCAATTTCACCTTCCTCTGTATCTCAGGTTTTAAACAAATTGTAAACTTTCGTAAATCCATTAGCACATTAGATTCTTAGATAGGCGACATCACAAGATTTAAAAGATTCAACAATTATCCTTCTATAAGAATTTTTGCCTTTACAAATAAAGGGATTGCATGTATCTTTTCTATCAACAAAGTAGATTAAACGTAATACTCGCTTTTGAAGAACAACAATTTTGTTTAAATAGCTTTTAGGCGCATTACCCCAATCAACGAGTCTATAAGTTAAATCAGGTAAACTTAAGGATTTATAGATATTTGTGAGTACAGATGACGGAGCAATGCTCCCTATGGTCTTCCTTATTTTGGTGACGACACAGTCAGAGGTTTTCTGAAAGACTTTCATCAATTAAAACTGCTAAATACTTGATGTAACTTTTATTTTCCAATTTCACTCTATTTATTTCACCACTAAATATAATTATTTGTAGAAGATAACTGATTCTCTTATGCCGAGGGTGAAAAATTACAAGATTTGATTATTTTGTATTCAGAGTCACTTATTTGTAGCCAGCCAGTCATGTAAATTGTTCAGTTCAGCATCGACCGTCTGTTCTAAAGACTTGAGGTCCTTGTCAACACAGAGGATATTTTTATCTATTCATTTATTTATTTAATTATCAGCACACTCACGAATCAGCCTTGTAGAGATATCATCTAGTCCTGTAGCTTTGGTTTTTAACAATCTTTTAAATGAGTAAAGACATCACTAGTAGTAGTTGGTCGAAAACAAAATTTGTTGTAATTATTAGTAATATTTTTCAAATAAATAGACTCCTCATCCGAAGTTTAGGGTATTTCACAGACTAGTCAGGACCAATACATGAAAAGTGTTCGTTAAAGGCGTTGGAAATCTCGTTAGAGTTACAGATAGAGACGTCATTTTCTTTCCCATCCTTTACTCTCTGATTGTTCTAACGACGAGACATGAGAGGTTGTTATTAGTTTTCCAAGTCCTTCGAGCATTTCCTTCGGATTGATGATAAAACTATTGTGGTAAATAGGATGCCTTAGTGGTATTCACTTTCTGCTGATTCGATTTCAGAGCTTTCTGTAATTGCCCAAGTCTTAGGGATTCTTTGTTTTTATCGCTTTCCTTTTAGCAGCATCGCGACAGCGCATACCTTTTTTCAAGGCTGAACTAATCCAGGGTGTTTTGTTCAATTTAGAACATCCAGTTTGAAAAGAAGCATACGAGTCAACAACAAGCAAAAATTTAGTTTTCCGGTGAGACAATGCCAAATTTGGATCTTCTGATTCATTGAACGACCAGTTTTGTTGAGAAATATCATTTCGAAAATTTTCACGATCAAAATTTCGAAGAGTGTCCCTTCGATGGTATGATATTAGTGTCATCCAAAAAAAAGAAAAATTGCAGTTTATCGAAACAGAGATCTAGGTCATTTATATAAAGTAAAAAAAGAAGTGGTCTCAGGACCGAACCCTGGGGGACACCAAAGGGAAAAATTACTTTAGTTGATACGAGGGGTCCAGTCTGAGTTGTTTGCGTTCGATTCGTTAAGTACGACTGGAACCACTCGTTGATAAACCCTCGAAAACCATAAAAACTTAGTTTATCAAGTAGCATTTTGTGATTGAATTTTTGAAATCAGTGAAAATACCACACGATAAATAATGCTTATCATTTTGTTCTGTAAAGTTTCGATAATACCTAGGGGTCGCATGACCTGGTGAGTGCGCCTTATGAAGGCCATATTGAGAGCAATGTATCAACTCGTTCTTGTTAATAAAGTCCTTCACTCTGTAATACAGTAGCTTTAAAAATATCCTATAAAATTGAAAAATAAGAATTTGGTCGGTAATTAGAAGCATCAGTCACGTCTTCACTTTTAGAGGTAGGTGTGATTTTGGAGATCCCAAGTCTTGAAGGGTGGACTCTAGACGCGATAGAAGTATTGAAAATGTTTGATAGGACAGGAGATAAAATATCGCATGAGCGTTTTAGAATTTGGGTAGGGAGAGTAACTAGGCTTGGACTTTAACAACCTAGGTAAGCAATTCCAAGCAATACACTAGAACGTATGATGCAAGATATATATGAACTTCATATATTCATCAATACTAGAACGATGAGTTAAGGAATCATGTAAGACTTTGGATTTGGAGCTCACAAGTTCCAATCTTAAATTTTCTCTTAAATTATATGGAGTTCTGTGCTTTGTAAATAAATTATTAATGTCATCAGGAGCTAAGTTATTGAAAGCCTGGTATGCAATACATGCAAGTCTTCTCTCATACATAAAATGAAGAGATGTCTATTTTGCCATGCTGAGTACTTCATATTTTGGGGTAGATATATTGATGTTGTGAATCATTCTAGCAGCACAAATGTGTGAGTCCTCGAGGTCAGCCAGCAGGTTGAAAGATCCCCAGGATATACAATAGGTCACACTTGGCAAAATACCTTTGAAGTAAATAGATTCTAGAGTACAGCGATTGAGGGTCTTAATCTGTTTAAGCTTTGAAATCTTTGCATTAAGTTTGAAGTAACCATTTTGATGTGAGGAGCCCAGTTGAGCTTGTTACCAAGTTTGACTCCTAAGCGAGATGAACTGGAGACATAATTTATGGGCTTATCATCTATAGTGATGAGTCTGTTTGAGCCCATGAATGGTGTTTTTGAGATGAACATTACTTCACACTTGACTGGATGGATGAACATAGAGTTGAGTTTAGACCAGGTAAGTAGCTGATGCAGGAGTTCTTGAATTTGGATTGAAATGGAGTAAATGGAATTTCCAATAATATAGGCAATGGAGTCGTCAGCAAACATTTCTAGCTTTGAGTCAAGGGTCAAAGGCAGGTCATTTGTAAAGATAGTAAAGAGTCTTGGGCCCAACAAGGAACCTTGGCGCACGCCAGAGGTTAGTCTCATTTCCTCAGAATTTGTGCCATTGACAGATACAAACTGGTGTCTACTGGTTAGGTAATTAACAATCCAATCAAATGAGTCGCCACAGAAACCCGAAGCTTGGAGTTTTTGAGGTAAAATTTGATGAGACACACAATCAAAGGCTTTTTGGAAGTCTATAAAGATAATGCCAATTGATTTCCTTTCATCTTAAGCAATTCTCCATTTCTCTGTCATGCTGAGAAGCAGCAGATCAGAAGATCTTCCCTTTCTGAAACCCCATTGGGAGTCAGTAATTAGGTTATAATGGTTCAGAAAATAGTGTAGTTGAAAGCATGCAATACTTTCTAGTAACTTACTTGGCATACTTAGAAGTGAAATAGGGCGGTAATTTCCACAATCTTGAGTACTTCCCTTTTTGTGAATACAGTGAACCTGTGCTGTTTTCCATTGTGATGGAAACGTGCAATAACCAAAGCTCTTTTTGGCAATACTACGTACGTTATCAATGTGCAGAGCAGTAGCCCATCAGCAGTCCTTTGCCTACAAAGCAGTCTCCTTGGGGAATGATCTCCCCCATTGTATCACCAATATGAACTCTTTAGTTAAATTTAAAAATTCTATCAAGAACATGCCACCTTTTCATCGGAGTAGAGAACAAAAAGGCACATTTTATATCATGTATATAATGTATGCTTTTTAATGTATTTTTATCGATGTTTTGTACGTAACATATTTGTATTATATCAATATTCATTTTCATCTGCTATAATTGGATTCCAATAAGCCAGTACTTTGAGAATTTAATAAAGCACATGTCCTTTGCATAAGATCAAAGGACATGTGTTGAAAAGACTGCAAAGTGTAACCTTAGAAACAATCGCAATGACTATTACCGGTAATTGCTCAGTGAGAACACAAGAGACCTATTTTCCAAGCGTATTTACATTGAATTAAGGACTTGTCTAAGGACTCATTTGGATTCGATTTATAATGCTAAATATGTCTTCTGATCCGATGAATTACTTAGTGAGACCATAGAAAATAAAAATCCTTGTGCATGAATGCTTTCCAAAGGATCTTAGTATTTTTTGGTGTTTTGTTCGACCAACAAGCTAACGTAAAGAGGTCTATCTAATAATTAATATCCTGTAATCTACCTTTTTCCACCCATCCTCTTTAACCCTTTGACGTCCGCCCCTTTAAAAATCGTTCCTCCAGGAACGATGACGTCGAATGTTGTCATGGATACCAAAAATGCATGTGGTCGATCAAAAACATTGTTACAATCACTATTGTGCTTTGGCCAATCATAAATCAGCATTAAATATACAGTGCACATGATTGGCTAGCTGTTAGAGGCCGATATAAAATTTTCGTAACGCAAGTGCTTCACATTTCAAAATGGCGTCAGCTAGCAAGAGAGCGTATGTTCGATTTACTGCGGAACAAGTTAGAGAAATAATTGAAAACGATCAAAGTGAGGGAGAAAGTGATATAGACAGCAATAATGGTGGGTTATCTAGTGGAGAGGAGTTTGAATTGGACCAGGAATTGCAAGAAAGAAGCGACGAAGACTCGGAATCAAGGTAAGCGTGATCGTAAACAATGCCATGTGAGATGACGCCATGGAATTATAATGGTGAAAATGATGCTTATATTACGATTTTTCAACATAAAAACTTTAAATTATTGTTAAAAAATATCACCAGTATGTTGAAGATCGAAATAAATAACAATTTACGGCAATTTTACTTGATTTTCTTTGTAATCATAATAGACCATGTGCCTTTCTCGCGGGAAAGAAACTTGACACCTTTCACACAAACAAACCTATGAGTTTTGGACCTTGTTTCTTACATATTTTGGACATATTTTGTGTTTTATTTTGTTTCTGTAGTTGATCATAGTTATGATAATATAGTGTGCTTCAAAATTTAGGAAATTTATAAGATTTCTAATATTTGTATTTATCAAATTGTAATATTTGTGTATTTTTTTCTGAAATTTAGCTCTCAATACGAATCATTGGACGTGGAACAAGACCTTGAAGTCCCAGAAGCTTCAGAAAATGATGAAAGCTCTGAGGGCGAAGAGCAGGAACTTGCTCAAAGACCAAGAGCAGGAAGAGGAAGGGCTAGAGGTAGAGGTAGAGGTAGAGGACGACCAAGAGGAAGGGGTCGTGGTCGAAACAGAGTAGCTCCCCAGGCTAACAACCAGGCACAACAAGCCGCAAACGACTATGATACTCCTGATACACCAAACCAATTGCCAACATTTTCACCAAATAGACAATCTGGTGTACATTTAGAAGGCCCTATTCGAAGAGGAAGCATGTCAAAGGCAATTGATTTTTTTAAATTATTCTTTACCATGGAACTGATGAGGGAGATTTGTGAACATACTAATGCGTATGCTTGGGCATCGATATCGAACAAACCATCTTATGGCGACAGGCATGGAGCATGGATTGAAACAACCACAGAAGAACTATACAAACTTATTGCTCTGATTATGTATTGTGGACTTGTAGATGTATCTTCCTTTCAACGCTACTGGAGCACTAAGACATTGTATCATGGGCTTTGGGCACGGAGTATTATGTCACGTCTTCGATTCAAGGCCCTTATGTCCATGATTCATGTAGTACACCCAGGAACAGAGGCTGAAAATGATAAGCTGAGAAAGGTTAGTAGCTTCCTGGACCATTTCAAAAGCAAATGTCAAGAACTTTATCAGCCTTTTCAAAGAGTTTCGATTGATGAGCGAATGGTCAAATCCAAGCATAGGTCAGGAATAAGACAATACATCAAAAACAAACCAACTAAGTGGGGCATCAAGCTTTGGGTTCTAGCAGACAGTGCCAATGGATATACGTGTGACTTTGATGTATATATTGGGAAAAAAGCTGGTCATGAGCCATCTGCAAATGGATTAGGGTATGATGTTGTTTTCAGGCTTATGCAGCCTCTCCTGAATCAAGGCTATCACCTTTACTTTGATAATTTTTACACATCAGTCAAACTCATAAAAGATCTGTTTGCTGTTGGTGTACCTGCTACTGGCACAGCTGCTGAAAATCGCAAAGGATTTCCTGATTGTATGAAAAAAGGCAAGGAATGGGCAAAAAGAGAGCAGCGTGGCAACATGAGGTGGCAAAGGGATGGAGTATGTTTAGCACAGCAATGGAAAGACAACAAGCCAGTTACAATTCTGTCATCCATTGCTGATGCAAATGAGTGGGTAATGGTTGAAAGGAAAGAGAAGGAAAACAACAGATGGCAAACAATAAGGGTAAAGCAGCCAAAAGTCATCGAAAACTACAATCAATATATGAATGGTGTTGATCGCTCTGACCAGCTACTGGCTAAAAACAATGCAATTCGAAAATGCATGAGGTGGTGGAAAATTCTTCTTTTCCACATGGTGGATATTGCAGTTGTCAACAGCTATATCTTATTTCAAATCCATCGTGCTGAATATCCAGAAAATGAGCTGCTCAAAAGACCACAGAGATATTCCCTTGCAGAATTTCGTGAGGAATTGGTACGGCAACTGGCAGGTCTGGAAGAATTTGGTAATCCCCCTGTGTCTGCACCACCAAAAAGGCAGCCTGGTGAATTTGAAACAATTCACCTACCAGAATTTACAAAGACCAAGAGAAATTGCAAGGTTTGCTACACTTTGCATAAGAAAGAACTCAAGGTGCTATCGAGGTGCTCAGCACCCCAATGCCAGGTTTACCTGCATTGCACTGCAGACAAGAACTGCTTTTCCACTTGGCATTCCAAAGAATATCATAAATAGCATGCATATGTATACATATGTCTTTTGAACTTTGAATTTAGATTGATTTCACATTTTACAGTATACATACGGTTTTCGTAATATGATACATAGCAATAATTCATGATAATAATTATATAACCTATTATGCCATTGAAAACTATTTTTCCTTTACAAATGAACCCTTTTGAGAGATTTCAGTCCATTTCCAGTTTTATAAATGATGTTATCATAGTACAAACCATGCTAGCTTTGTGTACAGTCTTTATGTCAATATTTAACTTTCAGCACCATTTAGAAAAATTTTGATATCTTTGTCAGGATTCAATATAATCTTATGATTCTTTGTATATAGCTTTATCAAATAATTCTCTATCTTTTTTTTCTTGGATGATATTTTGTAATTTTAAAATAAATACACCTTTTTTGGTGTCAAATGTATTTTTGTGTGTTGCATAATCAAAAAAATAATTATATTTGTCAACAAAAATAATTAAGATTCTATTAAATTAATTAATTTTTTTTTAATTGACAATCTTCATTTAATAAGCTTTAATATGATGTATAACTTGGTAAGATTGGTTAGCCCTGCACTCAGTTATGATTTTTTAAATTGAAGTATATGAAAAAGGTTATTTTTGGGGCAGACGCCAAAGAATTAAGAGAACTGCCTCTGCTATTGCTCTTTCATTGGGCACCATATTGCTGAGGGTTTCTGGCAAACGAAATGGAAAATGGGGGAATGGACACCTGTATTCAAAAAGAGAGACTAACAAGCCAAAGAAAGTTATCGCCCGATTACAGTACTCCCATTACTTGGCAAAGTGTTTGAGCGGCTACTGTGTAAACAAATTACTATGCACCTCGATCGTATCCTCTATTCACGAATGACGGACTATAGAAAACCACAAGGCTGAGAGTCCATGATAATCGGCCTAGTTGAAGACTGAAGAAGCCCTCGACAGTAAGGAGGTTTACTTATTAGCAAAAGAAAAGAATAAAACTTTTGACCCCCTTCACCACTCTTTAACCTTGGCCACACTCAATACCTATGGTTTCAGTGACAGTTCTCTGGATTTAATGCAATCCTTCCTTTACGGTGGACTGAACAGGGACAAAGTTAGCACAGCCAAAAGTGATTGGAAAGAAATGAAACCAAGGATCATCACTTGCTCCTTTGCTCTATCCTATCAAGTCAGTAATGCCAATTTAGACACGTCTACCGACGACCATCAGCTTTTCTACTGTAGAGTGTAATGCTAATACCATGAAGGCACGTCTTGAGTTGGAAGCCGCTAAAGCCTTGACCTGGTATAACGATAACTACCTCATGGTCAACCCCGGTTAATTACAGTTGCTGATGATCAACCCACAGGACGACGATGATCAAACTTCATTAACAATCAATGCACATGTAGTTGAAAGTACTGGGGACATTAGCCTTCTCAGAGTTAATATCGACGAAGACCTTGTATTTAGCAAACACATTACTGAATTGTGCAAAAAGACTAACAAGAGAATGGGCGTCCTCTCTAGATTAAGAAATCTGATCCCTACAGAAGTAAAATCGCTTTTCTATCAGTCTTCAATATCGGCATATTCACAATTTGCGCTACCCATAATGCTCTGCGCCTTGGGGGTCACCAAGGAAAACAAACGGCGTCTCGACCTGTTCCAAACAGTGCGTCTTTAAGGCTTCCAAAAACGTATAAAGAAGTCTCTAGCTTGACAAATCCCAAGCTAAAAGTTGTTTATAGAGCATTATCTATTGATTTTAAGAAGTCATTTGTTAAAAAAGCGTTAGTAAACATTGTATGCAATGTTTTGAATATTTCCACATCTGGCCCTCGTAACAACACAAAACAAAGCCCTTCGAGTTCTCCCGTCATCCTGCCATCGCTTGCTTACCTTCAAAAACTGAACGAATGGCAAAAGAACTTAAATAGAGTTCCTCTGGCGATATAAGAGGCGACAGTTAAGGAATTTCTTCTCGGTGCTGGCTATAAAGAACAAGCTGTGAGGAAATACAAAAAGCTTCGTGCCTGGGAGCATAAGCAAGACATACTTTCTGTAAGGTTAGTGTTTTCAAATTTATTCACCTATAAAGACTTAAAATAACCTTTGCTTGTGTTTATATTACTTAGAGTTCATCTACTACCGGAATACAATAACCTCTGGTTTGTCAGGGGAGGCTGCAATCCATCCTGTTTCCAGTGAACAAGCATGGCCGGAGTACACTTTTTGGCTCCATTAAGAATCCTAATTTTCGCCTTATTACTTCACCTAAGAGCTATAAACAACGATGGGATATTGCCAAGAAAAACTACCTCATGCACTCTGTTTCCTATTAAGCTTGAAAGAGTTCACTTCCTAGGTACTGCAGCCTTCTTATCAACACTGGTTTCTTGTAATCGAGCCGCCATCTTTGACCATAAACACAAGCTAATCCTGACTCTTCTGCTCCTGTGTGGCTATGTTAGTATCAACCCTGGTCCAAATTGGAAATACCCATGTGGAATCTGTGCAAAACCAGTTAAATCTAACCAAAGAGGGATTCATTGCGACTTATATGAGACATGGCTTCATAATCGCTGCGTTAAAATCAACAACACCGAATATGAAATGTTAGCCAACTCATCCTGCTCGTGGATTTATCTGCACTGCGACTCCTCGAACTTCACAAATCATAAATCACACCAGCCGACTGCTCCTCGAAACCACCATCAAAACCGATGGAAAGTCGATAAACTTCGAGTGTTATCTATTAATGCTTGCAGTCTTAGAAGTCTTTCCAAACGCCTAGAACTACAGCAAATTATTACGCAGTTTAAACCAGCTATTATTAACATCCACGAAACCCCCCTCGATGATGCTGTTTACTCTAGTGAAATCTTAGACCATGGTTATACAATCTATTACAATCGTAAAGACAGGGACTGTCATGGCAGTGGTGTATTGTCAGCTTTCTCTAACAACTTGATCGTCTCTCACGAGCATCATCTAACTGATAACTATGAGGGTGTCTGGACCAAAGTAACAACTGCAGGAAGTAAGCCACTTCATATTGGATCCATCTACCAACCACCTAATGTTGATGTTGAACCATTAGAGGCTTTGGACCATACCTCATGTCATCTTACTCAAAAATCTTTTGCAAATATCCTTCTTACTGGTGATTTCAGTCAACCAAGAATTTCATGGTCAGATGACAAGTACACCATTCAATCTACCCATGCATATGGCATTGAAGTAACAACAAAATGCTAGATATTGTTAACGACCACTCCTTGTCCCAACATGTACATGAACCAACAAGGAGTTACCACCCTGGATCTAATCTTTACCACCAAACCTAATGTTGCAACATGCCATTGCATATTGCAATTAGTCATATTTGTTTAGATCGTTATTCCCAGTACACACCACTCTTTTATTCATATGTAATTAGCTATAGATTGCGCTAAAAAAATATTATTAATAGCGAGTGTGAATGTTTTGTATTTAAGCATCAAGAAAGCGGTTAGGACGCAGAAAATAAAATTTAATTCTCATCTCTAGGAAAGGTTGTCTTGTGCGGATATATTTCTTTATGCCGGAGACAAAAAACAACATGAGGAAACATGGTGTCAGGAGTAAAAGTCTAGTCTACGTTCTGAAAGACGAACAAGTTCATCGATAATCGATGATCGCAGAGTTTGAGCAAATATTCTGTGTTCACAAGCCTCAAGTTCACCATGGAAGTTCTCGCGAAAGGACCAATCTTGGATTGGACAAACAACGGAAAACTTCACGAACGTTTCTTAGAATGGAAAAAGAAGGTATCGATTTTATGCAGAGGTCTTGTAAAGGCCAAGGCAGACCCAGAGTTTGTTTGTCTATGCATTTATCAGTGGTCAGGTGAACGCGGACAAAATATTTTGGACAAGGCAACAATTCCAGCCAATGATCGCAAGAAATGGGAGATACATCTCAGAAAGGTGGAGGAGCAATGCAAACCCAGAGGGAGCAAACTAGTCACGGCTACACAGTACAAAGTGCTCACTCAAGGAGATATGGAATTACCAGAGTACATTGAAAAGTGCAGGCAAGTCACTGATGCATGCGGATGGCCAGAAGACGCAAAGGACATGGCTCTCAGGAACACTATTCTCCTTGGCCTAAAGAATCCAAAAGTTTACCTAAAGTGTTTGGAAGAAGACCAGGACTCCCTTACCGCCGAATGAGTGATTGAAATTGTGACTCTCCTATACAACAGCGATTGTCAAAGATCAATCATGCAGACTCTCAGTACAGCAACCGCAGCAACAACTGCAATACAACAAGGATCGACACAGATTCACAAAGTGCAAGCAAAGTATCAAAAAGGTGGGAAATCAACGGAGTGGTCAAATAGAGACAAGATGTCTAAAGATAAAGAGCATGGTGAGACAAAAAGGCAAAGTTGTTTCTGTTGTGGAGCAAAGCCTGCTCATCCCAGATCGCAGTGTCCAGCCAAGGATGTTACTTGTCACAAGTGTGGAAAGAAAGGACACTACAAAAAGTGCTGCAAGAGCAAAACAGGTAAACAAAGTACAACTGGTGAACCTAGGCGGGTTCAAGTACATGGTTTACAAGCACCGCAGACAGGAGCCAGTGCCAATCAGATTTCAACTCGTGATCCTCCACAGGACTACCAAATGATGTTCAGTCCACACGTACTACAGGACAACCAACACAATGTTTCACCATATCCAGACTTTTCATGTGAAGAGTATTAATGATACTTTAAGCAAGCACATCAAGCCTCTTTGGTTAAGTACTGCAAGTGGAGGACCCATATATGAGGTTGAATGCGAGATCAACACAGGCACAGGATGCAACGTAATGCCATTGTATCTACACAAATCCTTATTCGGAGACAAGAGTCTTACCCCTACCTCTATACAAATATTCGGGTACAGAGAATCCCCTGTGGCGAACCTAGGGGTGTGCACCATAGCGATTCATACTGGTGATAGACAACGACCACAGATGGCGACTTGTCAAGTCACTGACACTCGAGGGTATCTCATTCTAGGCAGAGAAACAGCCCAGCAAGTCAGCTACATTGCCTTCCCAGAGGTAACCTTGCCCTCCTTAACCAGTACGCCACAAATCCATACAAGTGTCAACGCTCTGCGACCAGATTCCAGTAAGGTTAAGAAGCCTACATGTGAGGTGTTAGATGACGCAGTCATCTTAAATGGAAAGAGACACTGTTTGCCCTTAACAAAGGAGTACGTATTATCTGAGTTCAGAGATATATTCAAGGGTATAGGAAAACTACCAGGGGGCAAGTATCACATTCAACTCAAGCCAGATGCACAACCCGCGCAACATCCACCACAGGCAGTACCTGAGAAGAAGAAAGCAGCATACAAAGAAGAGCTTGAGAGATTGTGCAGTTCGGGAATCATTGAACCAGTTCAGGGACACACAGACTGGATCAACAACGTCGTTCCTGTCTCTAAGCCTGATGGATCAATTCGACTATGCCTAGATCCAAAGGACCTTAACCAGAGCATCAAAAGGAACCAGTACTACACGAAGACTATCGATGAAGTTAGTGCTGAACTCCATGGAGGAAAACACTTTACGCTAGTTGATGCCAAGTCGGGCTATTGGATGGTAGAATTAGACAATGAAAGTTCACTTCTAACTACCTTCAACACTCCATGGGGGAAATACAAGTGGCTCCGCCTTCCCTTTGGCCTTAAAGTCAGCGCAGACGTATTTCAGGAGAGGTTAAATGCAGTCCTGAAGGAAGTGAAAGGAATTACGGGATGCATTGACGATATTCTCATGAGAGGGGTTGATTCCAAGGATCATGATGTAAATCTCCTCCAGTTACTCGAAACAGCACGAATGAATGGAATTAAATTCAATCCAAAGAAGCTACAGTTCAAAACAACTAAGTGCGATTTCTTCGGGCAGATTATCACGCCAGAGGGTATGAAGAGCGAGGACAAAAAGGTTGAGGCCATCAAACAGATGAAAGTGCCAAAAGACAAGAAAGCCCTCCAGAGTTTTCAGGGAATGATCAGCTATTTGAAGCGCTACTCAGCCAAGTTGATGAGACTATTCGAACCGCTCAGACTGCTGCTTCGGGAAGAAATGGAATGGACCTGGGACTCTTCCCATCAAGATGCCTTCAATGCCATCAAGGAAGAGCTCTCCAGGACCCCAGTACTCGCGTACTTTGACCGGAAAGGAGAGCTTGTTATTCAGACTGACGCTTCAATGAAAGGGTTGGGTGCCATATTGCTGCAAGAAGGAAAACCAGTGATCTACGTATCCAGAACTCTCACTCCTGCTGAGGAACGCTATTCCAACATTGACAGGGAATTGCTAGGAGTGGTGTTCGCCATGGAGAGGCTTCACAGCTATGTGTATGGTGAGCCAGTCAGAGTTCAAAAAGATCACAAACCTTTAGAAACGATTTGAAAGAAGAGTATTACCACAGCCACCCCGAGACTTCAATGACTTCTTCTGAGGCTTGCTAGATACGAAATTGAAATCGAGTAAATCTGCGGGAAGGACAACTCAATTGCAGATGCCCTTAGCCGAGTCGACCCTCTCAGTCCAAAGCCTATGGACTCCAAGCAGATGGATGTGATTCCAGTGCACCACATCACTTCAAATGTTCCTACTACAGACAACCGACTTGACAGAACCAGAGTTGCCACTACTGCTGATTCGGCCTTGAACCAGTTTAGACATTACATCTTTCACAGCTGGCCGCTTCAGAGGCAGCGACTCCCAGAACAAAACTGCAACATTATTGGAATTACCGTGAAGAACTTGTAGTTGAAGATGGCCTGATATTCAAAGCACATCGACTTGTGATTCCAACTTCACTGAGAGCAGAATATCTAAAGGATCTTTATGCGGGCCACCTAGGAGAAGAGAAAACTCTGTTAAGGGCACGGGAGACAGTCTTTTGGCCCGGGATCTCGGATGATGTGAGAAACGCAGTTAAATTATGTGACGTATGCACGAAATACAAGCCTGCTCAACAGAAGGAACCACTAGTACCACATGATGTGCCCAGCTTGCCATGGTTTAAACTTGGAGTTGACATATTTGAGTATCGTTCCCACCACTACCTGCTGGTTGCCAACTACTTTAGCAAGTTCCCTGTTGTAAGGAAACTGACCAATCAGACAGCAGGACACGTGATAAGTCTTCTCAAGACAATATTTGCAGAATATGGGATATCAGCAACGGTGTACACAGACCAAGGAACCCAGTTTGTGTCCCAAGAATTCAAACAATTTGCTATTCAGTACAGATTCGAAGTGCAACACTCTAGCCCAAGGTATCCTCAATCGAACGGTTTCATTGAGGCTATGGTCAAAGTCGTAAAGGGAATAAAGGAGAAGGCCGAAGATTCGGGTTCTGATCCACATCTTGCAATGCTGATTTATCGTGCGACCCCAGTCAGACCAGGTCAGCTCAGCCCAGGAGAGATGCTTTCCCAGCGGAAATATAGAGCACTCCTTCCTATCCATCAATGGCTACATCCTAATCTAGAGATCAGCAGAGAGGCACAGATAGCACAGAAACAAGCCCAACGTGATGACTACGATCAGACAGCCAAAAAGCTTCAAGATCTACAACAATTTCAGAGTGTCCGGTTCCAGTTGGATCCCAAGAAACCAATCTGGCAGAAAGCCACAGTAGTACAGCAGCTAAGTGGAGATTTGCCCAGGCAATATGAGGTACAGACTGAATCTGGTGCCCAGTACTTCAGGAATCGTCGCCATATTCATCCAGCAATTGAAAGCACACCAGAGGAATTAAACCAGGCCCTAGTAATTCCCAGAACAGAACGAAAGTCACCAAGACCTGGACATGTCAAACATCCCAGCTCAGCAGCTGATGTCGCTGACCAGCCATCAACAAAGCCATTGCCTAAACAGTGTGTGTCAGAAAAGACCCCTGTCGGAATTGCGCTTTCTCGTTCATGAAGAACTATTAAACCACCTACGAGACTATTTGAACAAATCTAGGGACACTATAAGTTTAAGAGAAATGTATTTGTAGTGTGTCATACGGGTAATTGTAGCTGTCGTAGCTTTTCATCACAAATATCATTAGTTCTCTTTCTTTGTTCGTAAGCGTGTGACAAGTTTTCGGATCAGCACCTCAACTTTTACGCATACAAGGATGCGAATTATGTTTCAATTTCAGAGTACATGGGTACAAGAATCCCATACAAAAGTCTTCTGATGTCATCATCTCTAAAAGAAGGGGAGATGTTGCAATATGCCATTGCTATTGCAATTAGTCATATTTGTTTAGATCGTTATTCCCAGTACGCACCACTCTTTTATTCATATGTAATTAGCTATAGATTGCGCTAAAAAATTATTCATAGCGAGAGTGAATGTTTTGTATTTAAGCATCAAGAAAGCGGTTAGGATGCAGAAAATAAAATTTAATTCTCATCTCTAGAAAAGGTTGTCTTGTGCGGATATATTTCTTCATGCCGGAGACAAAAAACCACATGAGGAAACACCTAACATGATTACTAATGTCAGTGTTGAAAGTGGAATGAGTGATCACAACCTAGTTGTCTTTGATATAAACCTAAAGCCATCAATCAATAAAAAAACCACCAAGAAGTGTCTATATGTTCAAGAGAGGAGACATGAATACTGTGCGGAATGACTTAAAGACCAGTTTCGATAATTATCTTGCCAACGTGGACGTTTCAAAATCTGTAGAGGAAATTTATCAGTTCTTCAAAGAATCAATTGCCACAGTTGTCAACAAAACACAACCCACAAAAGAAACTCAGCAGCAGGTGGAATCTACCTTGGCTAACTAACTCTATCAAACGCATGATTAGAAAGAAACTCAGACTGTGTAATAAAGCCAAGAGAACCAAAAATGCAACTGATTGGAGCACTTCTATAAGGATACTGATCACACAATTCATTTAGACACAACGATAAGTTAATTCTATAGATAAGACAGCAAGAATGAATGTTCCTATATAAAGTTATTTTATAGAATTGTGGGAACATGGAACTTCCTTCCACTTTCCATTCGTGGGGCAACCAGTGTAAATTCTTTTAAAGTCTTAGTTAAAAAGTTTTTCATGCATTAGTTCATTCTCTTATTGTATTTATTGTTTAATATTTGCAGTAAATGGTTTGAACCCGGGGGTAACATGTGAAGGTGTGGTCTGATCATCCGGGTGAGTGTAGTCCTGAGAATGACTGTTGTCGGTGGTAGTGACTGATGTTTCGACAACCTGTGCGGAAGTCATCATCAGAGTCAAGTGAACGACGAGGAAAAGGCGACGAGGAAAGGTGATGTCAGCAATCACATTGCTGAACACCAACGACTTACCAACCACAACATTGATTGGGACTCTGCGCAATGCCTAACCTACAGCACTGACTATTTTCAACGACTGACTCTGGAAAGCTGGTTTACTAACTTAGAACAGACTCCCCTAAACAGATGTCAACAACTACCCGCTCCATACAAACGACTCATTCACGACATAAACATCACAAATGACTGAAAAAGAACGACCTAACTTTACCGACAGATCGAAACAGACCAATCACGACCGACTTACGTCACTTGAGTCTTACAGCCAATAACATCACGGCAAAACCAACCGATCATTTCACACGAACTGGAATAAGAACATTCTACTGACAACAATCATTCACTTGACTCTGATGATGACTTCCGCACAGGTTGTCGAAACGTCAGTCACAACCACCGACAACAGTCATTCTCAGTGTTATGACGTATGCTAGCATGTGACTCGCCTCGTGCGTTGTGTTGTTGTAGTACATCTGCCATTAAACTAGCTGTAGAGGAAATTTATCAGTTCTTCAAAGAAGCAATTGCCACAGTTGTCAACAAAACACAACCCACAAAAGAAACTCAGCAGCAGGTGGAATCTACCTTGGCTAACTAACTCTATCAAACGCATGATTAGAAAGAAACTCAGACTGTGTAATAAAGCCAAGAGAACCAAAAATGCAACTGATTGGAGCACGTCTCGTGTTATGTAGACAATAGCCAGTTGTATCTAAAATTTCGAGTTTTGAATGTACACAACACTATAGCTGCAGTAAATGCTCACCTTCAGGAAATTTTCAAATGGTGCGCGAGAAATTCATTGCTTTTAAATCCAGACAAAACCAAATTAATGGTTGTTGGCTAACCGCAACTTACTAAGCAGTTATCAATATCTGTTTCTATTTTCGATAAAACTATATCACTGGTTCCCTTTGCTGGGGACCTTTGAGTATAGTTAGATCAGCGTCTTTAGTACGATACTCATATTACTAAAACAGTTTCGAGTTGCTTTAATCAGTTAGTAAATATAAACAGAATTAAGCATCAGTTAGATAAACCAACACTTCTATTACTTATATTACTTATTAAAAGTTTTGCATTCACTAAGCTCTTTTATCGCTCGTCAGTGTGGGCAAACACTTCTAAGGATAATATAAATAAACTCCAACTGGTCCAAGACTTTGCAGGAAGAATTATTCTGTGACTTGAAAAATTCGACCATATTAGCGAAGGTCTCAAGTCACTAGGAATACTCAAGGTAAAAGATAGACTAGATATTAGAGAGCTTTAGATTCGAGTACGAGAACGAGTGCGATTACGAGTTTACTAGCGTGCTCACATCACGCATGAGTAGCTCTCCGTGACACTGTCACGGGAGCGGGAAACTCGTCATGTGCCGCTCGTTGACAACAAGATTTTGACCAGAAGTCATCCTCCAGAGAACAAGTTTCGAAAGGTGAATATTTTGTATTTTAGAAAAAGACTAGGGTAAGTTTAAGTCAGCAAAAGCAAACTTAAAGCCATCTACAGAGGTTGTATCGAATTGAATGTTATTACAAACCCTGATTCCATTCATTTTTGATACTTTTTGGTCGACCTATTTTCACGAAATTCTGAGGTCTACACACGTAAACAACATATCACCAGTTGAATAAATTCAAATTGAAAAATGAGGGCTTTAAACAGCACTTTCACCCTTTGAATTTTAACCATGCATGAGAGATATAAACAGTGAATTGTTGTGATGTGATTGACACTTTCCCGACTTTCTTCAATTCCTAGCGATAGCGAAACGAGAACTTTTTATTTGGAAAGGAAACACGAAACTATGCTTCTCAGAGAAGTACTGGTTAAAGAGCCTCACAAGTACTGACCAGATTCAAAAGAGAGAAGTATATCTTGGACAAATATCACCGAACACTGTGATAAAATCTTCAACATTGAAACATTTTATTAGCCTCTAATTATTGTCATATTAGCACCATTATATTTATGAAATGAAAACTGAGGAAGAGTTTGTATGGTAAAATATCTGAATACATTATTTTTACATCTTTTTACAAATATATATGTAGTTGTATCATATAAATGTACTGTATTATTATTACAAAGTCAGTTCAGCTGTTTTGAAATTAAAATTATACCTATTTACAATTTTGATTTTCTCAATTAAATTAATTTAGATTTGAAAATTCTCCAGTAAGGAAAAAAAATTGATGGCCATGGATCCACATCCCATATTCATCCATTACTCCTTTCATAGCTAACTATACAGAGAAATTTACAAGCAGAAAATGTAATTACAATATTATAATTTGGTTCAATTCTTCTCTGCTCATCACTTTGCCAAATTGCATTGCTTAAATGTTGCCATAGTTACTACTAACTAGGATGTAGCAAATCAAGAGCTTTAAACCAGAAAACAATCATCTAATGTAGAAGGTTGAACATCAAAATAGGTGCTTGTAGTTGATTCCTGAGCAGAGCACACACTGAATACATTACACCTACTGGACTTAATCCAATTTTCAACTTCTTTTTCAAATCTAGGAAAGCGAAGTATTTTACTATGTTGCTAAACACCCACTCCACAGCTTCCCTGATTTTACTTCATCCTTAAAGATGAATTCTGAGTGGATAGGCGAGGTTGCCATATATACACAGTGGTTGTCCACTGGTATCAAATGAATGCTGCTGAAGGTTATGAAGGAGGCCAGACATTCTTAACATACCAGCATCATGCCTTTTACCCTCTGAAATGAAAATTTATAGAATAAACATACTTGGATTTATATCAGTAGCTAGTGTTATAACACTCTTGTAGCTGCAGGTAACTGTTGAGTTACAGACTGTGATTTAATTTAATTCTTTTTTTTCAATTTTCCAAGTTAACTGGTTAATAGCCATTTTGATTTAGTAGGGGCTGGGTTATAGTTATTTGTGTAAGGATTCAAGGGTAGGCTACATTTAATGAAGCTCTTACCAAGGGGTTGACTACCAAAAATGTTTCCTGATAGATTTGATTTTTCCAGCTCACTCCTGTAGGTGTAGATACCGTAGATCCTCAAATCAATTAGCGCCCAGGGAGCTTAATTCAAATTTGTGAGAAAATGGGGGTGCCTATTCAAGGGGGGGACTTAATTGAGAGGGGTGCTTATTTAATTTTTCCCAAATGGTGGCCTGACACGACCATTTTTTTTAATACATCATCTATACATAAACAAAATTAACTATTTATTGACATAAAAAACTGATCCTAGAGTTTAACTCACCATTAGTACAACGTACAAATCTAATACTACATGATGAAAACTATGCATCCTTTGCTGTCTCAGTACTTATCCACAAAATGAGGGGAGGGGAAGCAACTTCTTGCCACACACCACAGCGATGAGCTTCCCAGCCTCATCAAACTTGCACAGATTGCATTGCTGTTGCCTCCCCATACAGCAGATTGCAAGAGGGCTTTTTCTGCACAAAATCTTATCCTCACAAAATTGAGGAAAAGGCTTACACCAGAAATAAGTGACTAGCTATTGCGTGTCAGGATGCACGGCAAGGCGCTGAAAGAGCATGATTTCAATGCAACACTTGTTATTTGGCATCAGCAAAAGAAAAGGTTTCTAAAGTCATGCCATTCTGTCTCTCATACTCTGACAAAGGGAGTGTGAGTTAAAATGACCTTCGGAAAAAATTATGTTAAGCTATACTTATTCAAAGCCGGCACTGAATTAAGTCAATTTGACTAAAAGTTCTTTGTAAACTGTTTTCACTGCAGTTGTTAAAAGTTTTTATCATACAGTTGAGTTTTACTGTAAAACATGTTTGTTTTAGAATCAGACTGTGATAGGTACAGTAGCCGGAGTTGGAAATCATAAACTGTTACTGAGAAATCCTAAATGTGTGTCACTGAAATACAAGTAGGTCTGGTTTTCCAGACAGTACCAGTATTACAATAAATTATTTCCTTCTCCGGAGTCAAGTTTGATTGATTCATTGATTGATTGAGTGATGTAAAACCTAAATAAATAAAATTAAAAGGTGAACTGCAAAAAATAAATAAATAAAATACTCTACGTATCATGAATTGCACATTATGATTTCCATATTCCTTTTCAATCGGCCCATACTTTTACCAAATGGCCCATAACTTTTTAAAGTCAGGGGCCATAGGCCTATTTCTCTCTTTTGCCTTCCCAATCCCTGGGTTTGTAAAACGTTCAACCTTATGCTATAGTAAATGGCATGGCATTCCCGCAAAAACCAGCATTCTTTGATTTAAATTAATTCGAATGTAAAATGCTAACTCTAAGGATTGCTTTTCAAAACCTAATGCAAGCTCCCAGAAGGAAGTAGTTTAAGACTATGGTAGTATTCTCAATGTACCTGCGGATGTAACTAATACTTTTGGGATGTTACCACAGTTACCTAGTGAGACTGGTACAATCAAAGTTAATTTGAAAAGGAAATGACAGTACAAGACTTCCACATCGTTATTAAATGTAAGGCCTCAAAAAGTTGTTGATGGTGCATGTCGCGACTATAAATACATTGGTCTAGTTAAAATAAAATTTAGTTCAGTTTGTACGCTTTGCGTATCTGGAATTGTGGTCACGTGATAATGACGTGACTCGAGACCTCGTGTATGTTGTGTTTTTTTTGGTTCAGTCGCCATTTTTTTTTTAATGTAAAAGTTTCGTTGGCAGAAATACAGTTCTCATATCCCAAATACAGTTTGATCAGCGTGGTGATCACTTTAGGTAACAGTGCCATTTGGCTCATGAATAATAGTAGTCTTCATAAAGATTAAGGTTTTGTGTTTATTATGTACTGGGTTACTACCCTACCTGACCGGATTTTTTTCTCCCCCTGACATGCACCCGAACAAGACCCAGGACACTGAATAAGAGACCAGTCAGAAACCGAGCAGGACAAAGCTGAGCCTCTAGTAGCCAGTGATGTCAATAATGGGTCCAGTGCTAAACCAGAAGTGGAACCAACGCCAGTGTTACCATGTCGTTCTGATCGCAGACATTTTCCACCCATGTAAATGTCTTCTCTGAGACAAGGTTCACTCTTTCAGACAGTGATGCCACATATGAAATTAATGAATACAATTTATTTAGAAATGACAGTGTACCACCAACTAATGTGAAAGCTCTCCGCGGAATAATTGATATTAATGTTGAACCTTCTGTAGACTTCTATAAGGATACTGATCACACAATTCATTTAGACACAACGATAAGTTAATTCTATAGATAAGACAGCAAGAATGAATGTTCCTATATAAAGTTATTTTATAGAATTGTGGGAACATGGAACTTCCTTCCACTTTCCATTCGTGGGGCAACCAGTGTAAATTCTTTTAAAGTCTTAGTTAAAAAGTTTTTCATGCATTAGTTCATTCTCTTATTGTATTTATTGTTTAATATTTGCAGTAAATGATTTGAACCCGGGGGTAACATGTGAAGGTGTGGTCTGATCATCCGGGTGAGTGTAGTCCTGAGAATGACTGTTGTCGGTGGTAGTGACTGACGTTTCGACAACCTGTGCGGAAGTCATCATCAGAGTCAAGTGAACGACGAGGAAAAGCCGACGAGGAAAGGTGATGTCAGCAATCACATTGCTGAACACCAACGACTTACCAACCACAACATTGACTGGGACTCTGCGCAATGCCTAACCTACAGCACTGACTATTTTCAACGACTGACTCTGGAAAGCTGGTTTACTAACTTAGAACAGACTCCCCTAAACAGATGTCAACAACTACCCGCTCCATACAAACGACTCATTCACGACATAAACATCACAAATGACTGAAAAAGAACGACCTAACTTTACCGACAGATCGAAACAGACCAATCACGACCGACTTACGTCACTTGAGTCTTACAGCCAATAACATCACGGCAAAACCAACCGATCATTTCACACGAACTGGAATAAGAACATTCTACTGACAACAATCATTCACTTGACTCTGATGATGACTTCCGCACAGGTTGTCGAAACGTCAGTCACTACCACCGACAACAGTCATTCTCAGTGTTATGACGTATGCTAGCACGTGACTCGCCTCGTGCGTTGTGTTGTTGTAGTACATCCGCCATTAAACTAGTTGAGTTAATATTGCAATTGACTCTATTCTCGTCTCTCCAAACACTACAAATTTTGGCGACGAGTTACGGGATTAAGTAACATGCCCGGGGGAGATAATACCACCGAGGTCGAAGTCGAAGGAGCGAGTGCAGCTTCATTCAGTGCCCCAGTTGCTGGTTATTTCGGACGAATGGAGAATTTTGACCCGAAAGTGGAAGAGTGGTCGACATACGTAGAGCGTTTGGAGATGTTCTTTGTGGTGAACAATGTTCCCAACGAGAAAAAGGCAGCCAGTTTACTTACCTCGATTGGTGGGAAGATGTATGCTTTGTTAAAGAGTTTAACTACGCCGACTAAACCCACGGAGTTATCGTTCACGGAAATTGTAGAAGTTATGGGCCGACATTTGACGCCGAAACCGATTATCATCGCCGAAAGGTACAAATTTCACAAGTACAATCAAGTGGAAGGTCAGTCAATTCGTGAATTTTTAGCTAAGTTGGAAAAATTAGCAGAAACTTGTGAGTTTGGGGTATATCGCGATGAAGCATTGAGGGATAGACTGGTGTGTGGCATTACCTCACAAATGATTCGAAGAAAATTATTAGGAGTAGCAGATTTAACACTAAAGAAAGCAGTAGATATCGCCGTTGGCATGGAGTTGACAGACAAGGAAATATTCGAGATTTCTAGTGAGCCTAAACCCGTTCGGAAGGTGGAGGTACATGACCCATGTTTTCGTTGTGGTAGGCGAAATCATTTACCTGAAAAGTGTTTTCATAAAGATTCCGAGTGTCACATATGCAAACGAAAAGGGCACATCAGTCCACAATGTCTGCAGAAGAAGTCTGCGAAATCCCCAACCCAAGGTAAACCCAAGCCACAAAAATTTAAACAGGGAAAGAAGAAGAAAAAAGATTCAAGAATTAAGTTGTTAGACACTAGAAGTGGTTCTGGTAGTGAAGCTTCTGACTCCTCACATCCTGAAAACTCCAGTGACGCATACAACCGTGAATGGCCTATGTTTTCGGTGAGAAATTCCTCAAGAAAGAAATCGGATGAAATATTGATATCGCTTAATATCAATAATGTTCCCTGTAAATTAGAATTGGACACAGGAGCTGCAGTGACTGTGATCCCTGAAGAAATATGGCAAAACGATTTGGGCTCGGTTCCTCTGCAAAAGTCTAACGTGACTTTAAGGAGCTATTCTGGGCATTCGATACCGGTGTATGGGGAAACTGCTGTTCATGTTAAGTATGGATCTCAAGAACTTGACCTACCCATTATAGTTACTAAAGGGAAAGGTGTTGCTCTCATGGGAAGAGATTGGTTGTCCAAGATTAAGTTGAACTGGCACCGCATTAATGCTGTTCGACAAGCTAACCAAGCAAGACCCAAGTTAGAAGACGTAGTTCAACAGTACCCCAAATTGTTTGATGGTAAACTAGGTACCATTACTGGATTCACAGCTCAGCTCAAAGTGAAAGAGAATGCTACACCTCAGTATTTCAAGTCTCGTCCGATGCCTTACGCACTCAGGGAGAAGGTGGAAAAGGAGCTGAAGCGCCTGGTGAAAGAAGGAGTATTAAAAAAGGTTGAAAGTTCGGATTGGGCCACACCAATTGTTCCCGTTCTTAAACCAGATGGAACAGTGAGAATTTGTGGCGATTTCAAACTCACCATTAACCCTTACTTAGATGTCCCAGAGTACCCTATGCCGACACCAGACGAATTATTCACAAAGTTGAATGGAGGTGAATTATTTACTAAGCTAGACCTCAGTCATGCCTACCAGCAAGTAGTCCTGGATGAGAAGTCCCAACCCTATGTCACCATTAATACCCACTTAGGTTTATACCGGTACACTAGACTACCATTTGGAGTGGCAGCTGCACCTGCAATATTCCAACAGATGATTGACAAAATGCTAGATGGCCTGGCCCAAACTGGCAGAATATTGGATGATTTGATCGTCACTGGTCAAAACGATGAGCAGCATATCGAGAACTTGCACCATACTCTCAAGAAATTTGAAGAATGTGGAGCTAAGTTTAAGGTTTCTAAGTGTGCGATTATGCAACCTAAAGTGGAATATTTTGCATTCGTGTTGGATCGGGAAGGTATACATCCTTCCCCAGCCAAAGTTCAAGCAGTCCTAGAAGTTTGTGAACCTGAGAACCGAACAGAATTGCAATCATTTTTAGGTTTGGTAAACTACTATCGCAAATTCATCCCTAACATGTCAACATTGGTCAGTCCTTTGAACCAGTTACTATCGAAGGACACACCCTGGTGTTGGAATAGGGAGTGTCAAGTATCATTTCAAGCTCTTAAAGATACTCTGGCTTCTTCAAAAGTGTTAGTTCATTACAATCCCAAGCTTGAAGTTCAGTTAGCCGTAGACGCTTCACCAGTAGGCCTGGGAGCAGTAATTTCACACATCACTGCTAATGGAACTGAGCGTCCGATTGCTTACGCCTCGCGATCTTTAACCAAATCTGAACGAAATTATTCAGTAATCGAAAAAGAAGCTCTAGCCATCATTTTTGGTATTCGCAAATTCCAGCAATTTCTGTATGGCCGCAGATTTACCCTTCTGACAGACCATCAGCCCCTAACGTTATTGTTTGGGTCCAAGAAGGCGATTCCAGCCGTAGCTGCATCACGCATTCAAAGATGGGCAATCCAGCTTTCAGCTTACCAGTATGATATCAAGTACCGCAGATCAAAGCAGAATGAGAATGCAGACGCCTTATCAAGACTTCCGTGTAAAGGAACAGACGTTGACTTACACGTTGACGAAGAATCTGCAGACGTCAACAGGATCCAAGTTGCTAGAGTTCCAATCAATTCTAAACGGCTTCGGGAAGATGCAGCCCGAGACCCAGTGTTATTGAGAGTCATTCACTTCACCCTTTATGGATGGCCGGACAAGTCCGAGGTTTCTGACAATTTGAAAAGCTATTTTGCTAAACGAAATGAGTTTACAGTGGAGGACGGATGTCTTTTGAGAGGAACAAGAGTCGTGATTCCAGCGAAACACCAGGAGACTGTGTTAGCAGAGTTACACCTGAGTCACCCTGGAATTGTACGAATGAAAGCATTAGCGAGACTTCATGTTTGGTGGCCGGCGTTAGACCCAGATATCGAACAGTTAGTTGGAGACTGTGAGACCTGTCAGATAACGCACAGTAAATCGCCACTAATCTCCGATAATCCCTGGATGTGGCCGCACCGACCTTGGCAACGAGTTCATGTCGATTATTGTGGTCCATTTCTTGGTGGTTTCTTTTTGGTTGTCATAGACGCGAAGTCTAAATGGCTAGAAGTGATACCCATGTCAAGCACAACCGCTCAAGCAACGGTGGACGCATTACGCTCACTCTTTGCTATTCATGGTTTACCCGAAGAGATTGTCTCAGATAATGGCCCTCAATTTATTGCACAAGAGTTTAAAGATTTCCTAAGATACAACCATGTGAAACAAATCCTCAGCGCGCCATACCATCCAGCATCTAATGGCGAAGCGGAGAGAGCAGTAAGAACCTTTAAACAAGCGATGAAAGCAGCTAAAAGTGAGCCAGGTACCATATCACAGAAGATTTGTTCATTCTTATTGAGCTATCGCACTACACCGCACACGGCAACAAGATGTACGCCCGCTGAATTGCTGATGAACCGAAGACTACGGACACGTCTAGATCTTTTACGACCAGATCTTCGAAAGAAAGTATGTAAACCCTCCAAGTTACAACCTACTGCGCCCAAGAGACAGCTTAGTGTAGGAGATCCAGTCTTGGTACAAGACTACAGGAAGAGTCAAGATCCTTGGGTCAAGGGAGTGGTAGTTGCCAAGTTAGGACCTGTGACTTATCGTGTACAGGTAAAGGAGTTATTTTGGAAACGACATATCGATCAGTTGAAAGACCTCTCAGGAACGAAGATTCAACCCCATAAGCAGGAACAATCAGAGGATTGGGAAGTGAATGTGCCTCAGTCTTTAGCAGCATATTCGCCAACTGAAACGCCCGTCACCACAGTAGGACACGTTCCTTCACATAGTGAACCAACACCCAACCAGAGTCAACCCCGTGCCACGGAGGCGAAACCAGCCCCAGAACAACCAAGGGATCTTGTAAATCAAGAAGAAGCCGTTTCATACAAGAAGTCTGATCGACGTGACCAGACTGTTTTTCCAGAGAGACACTACCCAGTTCGTGACCGAAGACCGCCTAAGCGCCTTATTGAACAAGTTCCTTAGTGAGCTTGAGACTGTCTAAAGGAACTCTGACGTTTTATTATTTTAGTGTTCGTTGATACTTTTCCTAAGGAAGGGAGGAATGTTATGACGTATGCTAGCACGTGACTCGCCTCGTGCGTTGTGTTGTTGTAGTACATCCGCCATTAAACTAGTTGAGTTAATATTGCAATTGACTCTATTCTCGTCTCTCCAAGCACTACACTCAGGACTACACTCACCCGGACGATCAGACCACACCTTCACATGTTTAATATTTATATTTATTACTACTACATTTTACATATGATGCACGATCCTCGCAGTAGATAGCGCTATTTAAGCAATAGTGAAAATCAGACCTGAAAAATGTCAGGCCTGTATGGGATTCGAACCACTGACCTCTGCGCAGAGGTCAGTGGTTCGAATCACGTACAGGCCTGATTTTTTTCAGGTCTGATTTTCGCTATTGCTCAAATAGCGCTATCTACTGCGAGGATCGTGCATCATATGTATCTAATACTGCAGTTCAAAATATATGAACTTCATATATTTCATTGCATTTACTACATTTTAATTTGCATCATTATTTTCACTCTAGTACCATTGGTGATCTGCTTAAATACAGGGTCTATGACTGACTTTTGCATTTCACCTTTTGGCTTCTGTTTTTTGTAGGTCATAAATTGTAATAAATACATAAGTGTGAAAATTAACTACAAAGTAAGCATTTTCTCTGCAGGTACTTGAAGTATGCAAATGCATTGCAAGAAGTAGCCAAGTTCACCAAAATCTATGTAAGTTTTCTAGCTAAAGCAGGTTTTAATTACCATACTCCATTGAAAAAAGGGTGAATCATTGTTTCGTACTGTTCTCTGTAAAATGCAATGGACTGATGAGCATCATACAAATTAGCCTACAAATCTGTGACAAGTTCCTTGACAAGGCAGATCGTTACAAATACTTAGGAATTATTATAAATGAAATCCTAACATGGAGTGATCATGTTGATTACATTTCAACCAAAGTATATCAACGACTTGGCATTCTCAGAAGGATCAAACATGATTTGTACGAAAGCCAGTGTGGGTATTGGAGCCGTGAGACGTATTAAGCCCTTTGTTCCTCTAGATACGCTTGAAAAGGTTTATAAGAGCCTGGTACAGCCTTACTTTGAATATTGTTCCCCCTCTAGGACAACTGTGGAAGATTACTAAAAGACAACTTCCAAGGATTTCAATCTCGTGCTGCTAGGGTTCTTTACTGGTGCCAATTATGATTTTCATTCTGCTGATATAATCCAGACTATCTTGGGACACACTTGATGCGAGGCGGCTTCGTGCTAAGTCAACGCTGATGTATAAAATACGATGACACCCTGCCCAACCTTGAGAACTCCTTTGTTCGAAGGAATGTTGATCAGAATGATTACCACCTCAGAAATAGTGCTACAGACTTCACACTTCCTAAACCAAAGAGAGAGTTTCTAAAAAGAAGTTTTAAATATAGCAGCACAATGCTTTGGAACCAACTCCCAAATGAAGCAAAACTAGTGGAATCGATATATTTATTCAATAAATGTATCAAAACGTAATCGGGTTATGTTACACCACATGTGTTGATCTTCTACTTACTTTACTTAGTTTAGTTTGTTAAAGTTGAATTTTTGTAGTTTTAGACTCACCTATATTATTGACCATCTACTTAGTTCATAATAACTGAATTTTTATGATTTTAGACCTGCGACATTATTAATCTTATATTATTAGTTCTAGTTTCTTTTTATATCTGTACAAACACGCCCTCCATGGAAACCAGCTGAGCGTTGTTGGGGCTAGCGTTTCTTTGATTTAAATAAAGTATACGTACCTACCTACCTAATCCCAATACACACCAGAGAACTTTACATCAAATCAATGATCTTGCCTCTTTGGATTAGAGTGACATTGTCTGGGGAGACAAATACAACAAAACTCTAATGGCTAAAGTCCATTTATTGCAAAACAAAGCTGCTAAACCAATCCTTGATACAGCTAAACATTCCTCCACAACAGATACAAATAACAAACTCGATTGGCTAGTTTTATCAGAAAGGCAACGGTAACAACCATCATTCTTTTGTAATTAAATGCATGCTGGGCTGATTGACTGGGAATTTAGTTTAACGCACTTAAGGGATACCCGCCCTTATAACACTAGGCACAAAGAAGACTTTAAAATTCCCAAATCTCGGTGCCAAAAGGGGCAACAAAGACTAACTTATAAAGCAATACAGGAATGGAATGCTCTTCCAATATCTACAGGGGACTCAAATAGCCTTGATTTATTTTAAGAAGTTTATATAAACTATTTTATCTATTCGATATTTTGTCAACTCAATGTTAGGACCTCATTGTTATTGTATGCTTTTTTAACTTTTAACAAATTTTCATCTCCTGTATATTTATAATTTTAGCCAGGACCAGCCTGAAAATCACCAAAGGGTGAGGTTGCCTCCTGGCTAACGATATTTATTTATTTATTATTTATAATGTCTTTTTGCAAGAGATTTTAGCCACCGATCCATTTAAATACAAACCTCAAACCCAACAGCGTAGTAATCTGTGGAATAGTATTGTTGACCATTTACATGATGTAAAGAATCCAGCCTTCTCCGTTACCCAAAGAGCCGTCAAAGATAAATTCAATCTCTCAAAAGAAAAATTTATCGCTAAAAAGAAAGAGCAGGATAAAGCCAGTGGCATCGATGTAGAAGTGACCGAGATTGACATGCTTCTAGAGGAAATCATCAATAACGAGAAGTATTACGAGTTAGAATGCAAGGACAAAGATGAAAGTGAAAGGCACGTTACAGTTAACAAATTTTTTTAAATTGTGACTTTTCGTATAGCATTGCAAACTTTTGCATCTTACCACAAACAAAGGTCAACTGGACCTCCAGCAATGCTTCCTCATAATTCAAATTGTGCAGAAAAGAGGTCAAGAGAACCCTAGGCGGACCTCTACATTCCAGGTCAGACCGAGTGAAGCTCAATCATTTGTATATCTGGGCGGGTGCTCTTGCCGAATCTTTCATCGAAGCAAGGCTCAACGAGGATCTAGACCTGAGAATTACGACACCAACAGCTCTCTTAGATTAACTTGCTGCATGTATCACCCACTTCACTTTCTTTAGAGAGAAGCGAGAGGAATTCTACAGTGTCTACAGAAAGTTAATGAGGGTACTAAAGCTAACTACTCCCTAATCGTGGACTTGTATCATCAAGCTGAGTTTCCAGACTACACTAACTTTCCCATCGTGGATAAGCTTATTCATGGCTGTGTAAGCAAAGAGAGTAAACGAAAACTAGTGGCAAAGGGGAAAAATGTGTCTGCTAAAGACTGCTTAGAACTCATGCAAAAATACGAAGTGGTGGAAGCCACCATGAAAAAGTTACAAGACTCTTGTGATGCTCATGTCGATGCGTCATACACACGTGACCCAACCCAAAGTCAGATGGAAAGAACTCCTGTGTCTGGTGCAAGGAAGACATTCATACCCGCAACAAGTGTCCAGCCAAGGCTGCAACATGTACATTCTGCGGTAAAAAGGGACACTTTGAACGAGCATGCCTCAAGAAAGAAGGGACATACAAAGACAAGAAGTCTAAACACCAACATGCTATAGACATCGATTCTGATCAGAAAAGCAGTGTACATGATGATGACTTCGACCTAAGTGCTGCATCAATCCACTCTGCTAACAATCGCGAGTCTTGTGAGGTGTTTGCTCCAGTGGGGTTTCATCCAAAAGATTAGAGCAGTCAATCCTATGAGATCACAGGTTGACACTGGTGCTATGGAATCCTGCATGTCCATCTCCATGCTTCCACAGATCAGGCTCTCCTTGAGGAAACTGAAGCCTACTGACATCATCATCCACAGTACGTCTGGAGCAGATCTTCAGAACTGTGGAACTACAGGTATCAAGGTCACCTGCAATAACATCACTACCATGGCAAGGTTCTACATCACCAAACAGGAGTGTCCTTTCATCCTTGCTCTTGAATTCTATACAGAGTTCAAACTTGTGACTGCTGCACCAGTGTGCATACCACAAAGTATATCCATGAAGCCATACCTAATAGAGGCCGTACACATCCCCGAAGAATCGGCAGTCGACTATCACAATCATAAGAAGAAGTGGAAGGAGCATTTACCACTTGGTAAGGTAACAAGTGATACTTTGGAGGACCTGAATCAGATCTTCTCCAATACCTTTCATGGCCAGGTCAGTCCCTTTGAAGGTGAGGTCAGCCTTAAACTCTCACCAGATGCTAAACCAATTCAGCTACCACCCCCTGCTGTACCACAAAGCATTACGCCACAGCTGAAAAAGGAGCTAGATAAGATGGAGCAGGAAGAAATCAAAATTGCTTGTCCAGAAACAACTGAGTGGGTACACAATCTGGTAACTGTTGTCGAAAAGAACGGAACCTTACGTCTTTGCCTTGATTCAAGGGAGTTGATTCAAGAGTCATTGCGAGTGAGTGAGGTGACAAGATGGCGGGCCGTGGTAGAGTTTCTACCACTTTTAATAGTCTGAGCCCTCTTGTCACACTTATTCTGGTATTTAATTTAGCTCCATTGACATGTCCAAGAAAACTTCAATAACCAATGGATCAGTTTTCTACTGCGAATATTCCTGTACTTTGAGGAATATTTTCACTACGAGGGCTGCATGTGTGAGAACAAGAATGAGGTATCTCGGAGGCAAACTGAGCTACTACCCAAATAGCGACTGCTGCTTTCAACTGGCAAGAATTGCCATCAGTGGAGACGTTTCAAAAAATCCCAGACCTACAGTGGAAAGAAAGAGAAGCGGAGAGAAACCTACTAAAAGTGTGTGCACCGGCTGCAGCAAAACTATGAGAAAGAACCAAAATGGCCTGCTGTGCTCTGGTTGTACTGGCCCATTCCACTTAAAGTGCACTGGCATGAATAGAAAGGAATTGAACACCTATCGTAGGAATGGCACATGGCTTTGTTTTACCTGCTGTATGCCTCAGTTTACAGACAGCTTTTTTGAGGATTCGGCGAACGAAGAAATACTGAGTGTTATGAGTGATGACGATTCGATACCTGACTCATTGGAATGGTTTTCAGGAAATATAAGCAGCTACTATAAGTCCAACATTAAAATCGCTCATCTGAATATTAACTCCATTCAAAACAAGCTCGATGAGATTAAAGTTTGTTGAACCGGAATATGTTTGATATTCTATTTATTGGCAAAACTAAGCTGGATGGATCGTATTCCTCTAGTTTACTCTATCACTCAGGATACCGGATTGTACGGTGAGATCGGAAAAAAGGTGCAGTTGGATTAATGGCATTCATACGGGAAGACTTGTCTGCCTACAGGCGTCGAAAATTAGAGCCGGAGTCGGTCGAGGCAATGTTTAGATGTTACGGATTTTAGAAAGTGCCGTTTCATTGCCTGTCCATGTTACTGATCCGAGAAAGTCAACAAGCCTGCAGAATTTATATCTTCGCTGAGTTCTGCAATCGAACTGATGTTTAACTGCTGCCAAGAGATAATTTTAATAGGAGATTATAATTTGGACATGCTTGTTAATAAGATGAAGGAAGAAGGGAAAACAAAGCACTCAAGGATCTGTGCAACAGGTTTTGTTTATTCAATCAAATTACCAAACCTAAGATAATTAAGGAGAAAAGCCAATCATTGATAGATGTTATCTTGGCCAGTCACCCTGAACGTTTCGCCACCAGTGGCAACTTGCATCTTGGAGTTAGTGACTATGATTTAGTATTCGCAGTCAGGAAACAGAAAATTCCAAGACCAAACGCACGCGAGAATGAATATAGAAGCATGAAAAATTTGGATGAAAAGGAACTTCTAGAAGAACTAATGAGGGTCCCTTGGGACTCGGCGTATCCTTTTGAAGATGTTGATGACCTATAGGATCACTGGGCGAAGCTTTACTGCGAGGTGTTGGAAAAACACGCTCCTCTAAAGAAAAAGTGGATCAGAGGTGACCAGCCGCCGTGGATCACTCCTGAATTACAATGTGAAATTTCTCGGCGAAATTGACTATTCAAGAAACATGCTATAAATTCAACTGATTCTTCTTGGGAAGAATACAGCAAACTGAGAAACAAAGTAACTTTATTAAAAAGGAAAGGGATGAAGTCGTTTTGTGTTGATGCTTCCTTGAATAAAAAGCATCATGGAGAATTCTGAAGGAAAATGAAACTGCTTCTACCAAGTAAGGCGAAGATGTAGTCCAAGATCGTTTTGCTGGAGAACGAGCAATTGATTATGGACCCCAAGTGTGTTCCTGAGATATTTAATGATTACTTTTGTGACGCAGCTGCAAGTGACGGCGCTCAAATGACTGTGGATGAATTTACAGATCACCCTAGCGTCAAGAGGATTGCTGAACATTTCGGACCTGCTAGCAATTTTGATTCTCAGCTGATAGAGGCGGAATATGTGAAGGACATACTGCTGAAGCTTAATCCAAGTAAAGCCGTAGGATGCGATAACATATCACAAAGACTATTGCGTATTATTAAATTATTTTATTAAAGGCACCTCATTGCAATTATATGCCGATGACACAACTGCTTACGCCTCAGATACATCTCCTATTGTTTTACAATACATTATCAACTCAGATCTTCAAGAAGTGCATACATGGCTCCAACATATTTGATTTGCAAATCAATGCAACAAAGTCCCACCGAATTTACTATGAAGACAAGAAATTCCAATTCTTGAGTGGGGTGAAAAACAGAATTGACTGGATGTATTTATAAAGCCAAGCTTTTGGAATAATGTCTCAGTTTCCCTAACATTTTCCCAGCATTTGAGCTCTGATTCCCCTTGTAAATAAGAGTCATCTAGGTAGGGGACGCAAATTTCCCTTTCGTAAACGGTCGTTGCCCTTTGAAACGGTCGATGCCATTTCTCGGAACGGTCGTTGCCATTGAAAACGGTCGATGCCATTTCTCAAACTAGCCGAGCAGACGACAGCCCTCGTGAATAGCTCGTACGCTGTTGGCACGCTCGGACGTCACTTCCGGGCAGTGTTGCTTATAAGATGGCGGAGCAATCCACGTGCGCGAGAGTTGAGCCAGCTGAAACAGAACGAACCCATTCTTCTTGTGCAGAAACAAAAAAAAAATCAGTTAAGAAGCCAACGGGGTGGAACTCCTTTATGCAGTCAGTTGCGGTGAGTTTGTTTTGTATTTCCCGAAATATTCAATCATTTTCAGCCTGGATAAAGTGCTTGTTCAAATAGTCTAAAACATGTTGTTTCCCTTACATCCTTTACATCCGATTACAAGTGATTAAGATTAAGTGATCAGAAATATCAGTGAAAAATAAACCGCATCTAAAATTTTCGTTTATGTCATTAACAAATATCTTATCTGTAAGTGTTGCACTTGTATTCATTATTCTTGTAGGCCTTGAAATTACATTCGATATAAGCTGATATAGTTTCCTCGTACTTTGTATCATTCCACAGCCAGATGTCAAGGAACAACTTGGAAAGGGGGCGGGAATCGGGCAGGTTTCCAAAGTGGTTGGCAATATGTGGAAGAAATTGCCGACAGACAGACGAAAGGTTAGTTATAAACTTCTAACATTGTGAATGTTTGTGTATTAACCCTGCCCCATTTCAGTGGACTGCTGTGTGGTTTACGTGGCTAACTTTGTAAGGACCGAGAGTGTAAATGTTCTCGTCAAACTTTCCAATTAAAAGTATTTTAGGTTATGAATGTTGATCTTGAATCAAGCTGGGACCTCAAGCTCAATGTCAATTTTGTAATATAATGTTCAGACTTGTTATTTTTCCAGACAGAACTCTTAAATATACCTTGGGGATAGCAAGGCCCATTATAATGTACCAATTAATTTAACCTAAATTTTAATTAGAAATAACCTACATGTGGCGGATCCAGGTTTTGAGGAAAGGGGGGGAGGCAAGGGGGTATTATCCTCAAAAAATTATGATAGAGGGTGAACAAAACTGTCTTTGCAATCTAGTTTATATAAAAAATAGGGGGGATCAAAAATACACGATTGTTCCCTAATATATTTCCCCCCTTTTAAAATATCATGCTATGATCTTCATAGGACTGGAAAGATAAAGCACAGAGCTTGAGGGAAGACCTTGATATGGGAATAGCAGAGATAAAAAAATGTCCAACCTGCAGCACCCAGTTCACAAAGGAGAAGGACTTCAAATACCACCAGAAAGGTTGTCATGAGTGCATTTGCGAGGAATGCAATGAATCGTTTGACCATGAGCAAAAGCTAAAGAGGCATAAAGACAAGAAACATAAAGACAGCAACAAGTGTGATCATTGTCAAAAGACTTTTGCAGAGAAACGAAATCTTAGAAGACACCAAAAGTCACATGCTTAATTAACCTATCCTGCATTTAGTGATTTTAACTGGAGATGATTTGAAAGGAATATTGGATCAATCTATAATACATAATTGTTTTTGTTTTTAAATTATTATTATCGATTTTTGAAATTAATTGTGGTCATTGCAGCACATGCACATCATGTTACTGTTCAAACCAAATTTTAAATCATTACAATGTTGTGTTAGACTTTAACAAGAAAGAATGAATGAAAACTTATTTACAATTTCAAACCTTCAATCTTTTCAAAGTTTTACGTTTGTACAGCTTAATCTTCAGATAGACCACCCCCCCCCCCCCCACTTTTTGGGTGAAATAACTGGAGGCCCAGGCCTTAATTTACCTGAGTATTAGTTAGCGCCCCATGTGAATCAATGGCTGAATTTTGCTTATAATTTTCCTCAATCAGGATATCAGCAAACAAACCTTCATACCCACAAGGTACTATACGGTTGTATGGCATTGTACCAATTATCTGAACCCACGGAAGAATCCATAAGTTCTGGCACATGTACATCATGTTACTGTTCAAACCAAATTTTAAATCATTACAAATGTTGTGTTAGACTTTAACAGGAAAGAATGAATTAAAACTTATTTACAATGTCAAAACCTCAATCTTTTTAATAACTGTTACGGTATTTTCCAAACCGCCAGAAAGATATAACTCGTACAACTCAACTACTTTATTGACTGACGTAACAACTACGAAGCGATATCGACAACCAGTACAATAACTATCTTTTTCACTTAGCTACGGAGCGATATAAATACTAATACAATCAGTATCCTTATAACTTAGAGCCCTTTACAAATAATATCACTTAAATCTCAGTGTACTACCGCACAACTCACAGTTCTCTTGAAAATCTTTAACAAATTGTCGACGTCCGTAATTCTTTCTCTCACGTAGCCTTCCACACGGCTTTCAATTCCAGTAAACAACTCTGTCCGGCTCTCGCTCCTCTGGGTTCTTCGCAACAGCAGTTATAGCTCACTAAAAGGCCTTTTTCTTTAAGCTAGCGTGACTCCTTATATATCTTTCAGAAAAGTTCTAGAATGTTCTAGAGATCTGTAATATTGCTATTTTTAGAAACATTACACTATGATTACATCATAACAAAAATATGCTGAGTCACGGTTCTAGAAGGTTCTCCTTAAAGTTCTCGCTTAGTCATCATGACTAAATGTTCTAGAAACTTCTTCGTTCTATTTTTAATAATTACGTAACGCAACGCACTCTAGAAAAATATGGGCGCTCTCCATAACACCCTCCCCCTTCGAGAAAAGAAAGTTTGCAAAACTTTCTTGCAAAGCTCAAGGTCTCGAGAGGCAGTCTGCAATAACATTATCCTTTCCTTTTATATGTCGGATGTCCAAGACATACTCCTGCAGCATTAAACTCCACCTCAACAATCGCTGATTCTTGCTCTTTACTTTGTGAAGAAATACGAGGGGGTTGTGATCGCTATACACAACAACGGGCAAACTTGAGGAACTAACATAAACTTCAAAATGTTGAAGAGCTAACAGCAGTGCTAAACATTCCTTTTCGATGGTGGAATAGTTCCTTTGACTTTTGTTAAACTTCTTTGAAAAATAACAAACCGGGTGTTCTACACCTTCATCATCCTCTTGTAACAACACAGCACCAGCAGCAACATCGCTTGCATCAACAGCCAGCTTGAACGGTGAAGAGAAATCAGGCGCTGTTAAAACAGGGGCACTCTGTAACATGGCTTTCAGCTCCTCAAAAGCCTTTTCACACTGGTCACTCCAATTAAATTTCTCCTTCTTGCTGAGCAGTTTTGTCAATGGCTCTGTGACGGTTGCAAAGTTAGAGCAAAACCTTCGATAATAACCAGCCATACCAAGGAAACGCATCAGTTGCTTTTTGTTTTCTGGTCGTGGAAACTTGATTATGGCTTCGACCTTGGCGTTAACTGGCTGTACTTGTCCTCGTCCGACGACATGTCCCAAATACGTCACTTGTGCTTGGCCAAACTCGGTTTTGGAGAGATTGATTGTTAATTTGGCCTCGCTCAACTTCCTGAAGAACTCACGGATAGTTTCTAGATGTTTCTCCCAAGTTTCACTATAGATGATTACATCATCAATATAGGCTTCACAATCCTCAAGGTTGGCGATGACTTTGTTAATGAGACGTTGGAAGGTAGCAGGAGAATTTTTCATACCAAAGGGCATGACCTTGTATTGATAGAGTCCTTCTGGAGTTACAAATGCTGATATCTCCTTAGCGCGATCCGTTAGCGGTACTTGCCAGAATCCTTTGAGAAGGTCAAATTTCGTTACATACTTTGCCTTTCCCAGCTTATCGATACAATCATCCATTCTTGGGATTGGAAAGGTGTCTGTCTTAGTCACACTATTAACTTTCCTGTAATCGGTACACATCCGATAGCTCCCATCCGGTTTAGGCACGAGTATACATGGAGAACTCCAACTACTGCTGCTTGGTTCGATAAAATCGTTCTCCAACAAATATTTTACCTCTTCTTTGAGATACTGTTGTTTTCTCGGATTCAGCCTGTATGGGTGTTGTTTAACAGGAGCAGCATCACCGACATCCACGTCATGGTAAATCTGATTTGTCCTAGATGGTACATCAGGGAACAGGTCACTATACTTTTCAAGTAGCTTCTGTAGGTCTTGACGTTGACTCTCTTCAAGGTGTGACAGCTTGGAGTCCAAATTCTTTAGCACATCAGAGTTGGTGAGTTTTGATGCATCAGTAGGACTGAGATGACTACTACTAAACTCACTACTTAAGTCTTCGGGCTCAGAAATAACTACATTAACGTTTAGGGGCTCTTTAACTACATTATTATCTCTCTCTACGTAAGGCTTTAACATGTTAATATGACATAATTGCGTCTGTTTACGCCTATCTGGAGTAACTACTATGTAATTAAGGTTATTTAACTTCTTCTCAATAACATAAGGACCAAAAAATCTAGAATACAATGTGTTACCGGGCACTGGCAACAATGCAAGAACCTTTTGACCTGGCTTAAAACTACGTTCTACAGCGTCTACATCATACTTCTTCTTCATTAACTTCTGAGAAGAACTAAGATTGTCTCTAGCTAGTTCACAAGCTCTAAATAACTTAGTACGAAAGTCTGAAACATATTGTAAAAGATTAATAGACTCACTACTGCTTGACAATAATTTCTCCTTAAGCAGTTTAAGAGGCCCTCTCACAGTGTGCCCAAATACGAGCTCAAACGGACTAAATCCTAGGGACTCCTGGACGGACTCGCGTGCCGCAAACAGCAATAGGTGGATTCCCTCGTCCCAATCTTTCTCTGTTTGGAAACAGTAGACTCTCATCATGTTCTTTAAAGTCTGGTGCCATCTTTCAAGAGCTCCTTGACTTTGAGGATGGTACGCGGATGATCTATACTGTGCGATTCCAAGCTCGTGCATTACTTGTTGAAAAATACCAGACATGAAATTAGAACTTTGGTCAGACTGGATAGCGCTAGGAAGACCGACCAGCGTAAAAAACTTCGTTAAAGCTTTGACGATAGTCTTGGCCTTGATGTTTCTCAGGGGCACGGCTTCAGGAAATCTGGTGGACGCACACATGATGGTTAACAAGAACTGATTTCCAGACTTCGTTCTTGGTAGCGGTCCGACGCAATCAACAATTACACGGCTGAATGGTTCTTGAACGGCTGGCAGAGGCTGCAGTGGCGCTTTTGGAATGGTTTGGTTTGGTTTCCCAACCATCTGACAGGCGTGACATGACCTACAGTACTCAGCTACATCTTTTCTCAGGTTGGGCCAATAGAAATTATTCAAGATCTTCCTGTGAGTTTTGTTCACACCTAAATGGCCAGCCAGGGGAGTCTCGTGTGCCATACTTAAAATGTCTTGCCTGTAAGTTTTCGGGACAACAACCTGGTACTTAACAGCCCATTCGTCCTCAGCTGGAACATCGAGCGGTCTCCACTTTCTCATTAGCACTCCATTCTTTGTAAAATAACAGGTGGGGTTCTGTGATACTTCATTTTCACTGACGCTTCTTGAAAACAACGGCGAAATTTCTGGGTCTTCACGTTGTCCAGCGATGAGCTGAGAGGTCGACATCTTCTCAGACTGATCTGTTAAATTCTTCTCAGGTAGGATTTCTGTTGGCTCAAAAGGGGAGGGACTTGGCTGCTCATCCTCAAAAACTCGACTGATAAAGGTGTCCGCTAAGGCAGTTTCTTCATCGCTGGTTTTCCTCTTCTTGCTCATGGCTCGCGTTACTACACATGCAGGATAAAGACCAGGAATTATCTTCTCGACGGGGTCTGGAGACTTTTCTGAACTAGGTTTCTCTGTAACGACAGCATTAATGACCACTTTGTCTCCTGCAAGGTCATTTCCAAGGATAAGATGTACTCCATCGAACGGCAATGTTGATTGTATTCCAACTTTCACAGGACCAGACACAAGATCTGACGACAGAAAAACTGTATGGAGCGGCACTGGGGTATACTCGGAACCGATTCCTCTGATTAGAACACTTGCACCAGTGGACGATTTCTCAGAAAACAACAACGTGTCACTTAATAGCAAAGACTGTGAAGCTCCAGTGTCTCTTAGAATCTTGATCGGTACTGAATCTGTCATATCACGGGATAATGATACTGAGCCATCGTGGATAAAGGGCTGGAACATATCCATGACAGATTTAGACGAACCACTGACGTCATTTGTAGAGATTGTCTGGGTCTTCTCTCGAGAAAATCGCGGAGGTGTACATTCACTTTCAGAAAATGAAGGCGACGGCTTGGCAACAAATCCGTTGGGCTTCGACTCCACACCATATTTTTGCGCAGGTCTCCACTTTTCTGGGCAACTGGAAATCAGATGACCTTCTTTTCTGCAATAATAGCAGGTTGGTGGCTTGATGGGCTTATTTGGAACAAACCTGTTTTGTCTTGGCGAGGTGGAGCTGGAACGATTTGTAAAATGGTTACCAGGGTTCTGTTTGGGAGGTGCTCCGTCATTCTGTTTACTCCGCTGGCTTCCAACCCATCGTGATACGGAGGGAGGCTGAAATCTACTGTTAGGCTGACGGGGCTTTTCCATGAAGTTCACTTTGTGACTCAGCGAAAATTCATCTGCTAACCGTGCAGCGTCTTCCAACGTTTCTGCTCTTTGCTCGTTAATGAACGTTCGGATATCACTATGAATGCACCTCTTAAATTCTTCCACTAATACCAACTGTCTTAACTTATCGTGACTCTTATCTACTTTCTGTGAATGACACCAACGATCAAATAACTGTTCCTTACTCCTAGCAAATTCTACGTAGGTTTGACTACTAACTTTCTCATAGTTTCTAAACTTTTGACGATACGCTTCAGGAACTAACTCGTAACCCTTTAAAATAAGATCCTTAACTTCGTCGTAACTTGCAGCTTGTTCTACACTTAACTGTGTATATATTTCCCTAGCTTTACCAACCAATACACTTTGTAATAACATAACCCAGTACTCTTTAGGCCACTTAAGACTACTAGCTACTTTCTCGAAGTGCAAAAAGTACTTATCAGCATCTTTTTCTTGGAATGGAGGCACTAACCTAATGTTCTTTGTAACATCAAACTTTTCACTATGCTTTTCACTACCCGAGACTAATCCTAATTGCATTTGTACCTCTAACTTTTTCATTTCCATTTCATGCTGAAATGTCAGTTTCTCTTTCTCTAGCCTCTCTTGTCTTTCCTCTCTCTCCAGTCTTTCCTTTCTCTCCATTTCTTCTCGTCTTTCTTGTCTTTCCATTTCGACTATCTTCAGTCTTTCTTGTCTCTCCATTTCTTCTCTCTTCAGTTGCATCTCTCTTTCCTCTTGCATTTCTAATTTCTTAAACTCCCACTGAAGCTGTAGTTTCTTTAACTCCGAATCAGACGTTTCAAATGCTTCCAAAACTGTCTCTTCGAATACTTGTAAACTGACTAAATGTTTAACAATGATATTCTGAATCTGGTGTTTTCGCATTGCCTTCTTAACCTCTAACTGTAAATGTTTCGCTAACGAAATCAGCTCGTCCTTCTTTAAGTCGTAAAACGTGTCCTCACAAGGTTCTGACATGAACTTCTCTGGATCAAAATCCGTCATCTTTAAGCTTTTCAAATAAGATTACTGAATACTATAATACTCTTCTGTAAAATTCTCTCCCGGACAGTTACCTCTGCTCTAAATACACTTCCACAAAATTCGCTCCCGGACAATTACCTCTGCTCTAAATACACTTCCACAAAATTCGCTCCCGGACAGGCCCCCAATTTCTGTTACGGTATTTTCCAAACCGCCAGAAAGATATAACTCGTACAACTCAGCTACTTTATTGACTGACGTAACAACTACGAAGCGATATCGACAACCAGTACAATAACTATCTTTTTCACTTAGCTACGGAGCGATATAAATACTAATACAATCAGTATCCTTATAACTTAGAGCCCTTTACAAATAATATCACTTAAATCTCAGTGTACTACCGCACAACTCACAGTTCTCTTGAAAATCTTTAACAAATTGTCGACGTCCGTAATTCTTTCTCTCACGTAGCCTTCCACACGGCTTTCAATTCCAGTAAACAACTCTGTCCAGCTCTTGCTCCTCTGGGTTCTTCGCAACAGCAGTTATAGCTCACTAAAAGGCCTTTTTCTTTAAGCTAGCGTGACTCCTTATATATCTTTCAGAAAAGTTCTAGAATGTTCTAGAGATCTGTAATATTGCTATTTTTAGAAACATTACACTATGATTACATCATAACAAAAATATGCTGAGTCACGGTTCTAGAAGGTTCTCCTTAAAGTTCCCGCTTAGTCATCATGACTAAATGTTCTAGAAACTTCTTCGTTCTATTTTTAATAATTACGTAACGCAACGCACTCTAGAAAAATATGGGCGCTCTCCATAACATAACCTTGTTGTTCAGGGGCAGATCCAAGGAGAGAGGTTTTTAATCTAGGCAATTTGCCTTAAGTGAATTTCCCTCTATGTTAAACATTATGCAAACATTCCATTGTTTATTCACTAAGATTTCTCTGTTTTCCTATTTTTTCCTTTGCATGTGCTTTGTCTTGGATTTCATAGTATGGGACCCAGACTTCTTACTACTTTTAGTGTTTGTTTGTACTGCTTTAGCCAAGTCATGGGTGCGCTTCCTCTTGGAGGTTGGTTCTTGTAGTTGTACTGGTCGCCCTTTTGATACAACCTGATGGCTTCCACTACCACACTTTCGTTTTCTGTTGGGCTGGACTCGGATCTTTTTTCCATTTCCGGTTTTTTTCACCTCACTGGACCCGAAAGAAAAAAGAGCGCTTGCCAAATTAGAATGCATAGATCTAGCAGCGGTTAAGGATGTTACCCTTTTTGCAAACCTGATTACACCTTTAGCCAAATTAAGGTCTCTTGAGCTTTGGAGCTTTTGAATTATTTTTTCACAAGAGTTTCTCAACAATTGTTCAGCATTTGCAATGGAATCATCCTCATCATCATCATCATTGCTCTGAGTTGGTTCAGTGGAATGTTCATCCTCATCATCATTGCTCTGAATTACTTCAGCAGTTGAGCAGTTTGGCCCTTGTTGTGCTGTTTCCATACTAGTGGATGCCTCTGTTACAAAACCATTAGAACCATCAGTTTGTGATGTTTGTCCAGCATCACTAGAGCGTAATGGCTTATAGCAAGCAACAGGAAGTGTCTTTCCTATTGCTAGCCAGGCCAATTTCTGCCTCTCATGTGGGTTACTGACTGGAATAAAGTTTATGCAGTCTGCTAGATTTGCCACCCACAGGACATACTGGTGTTTGCATGGGCTCCCGTTTTTACCAACCATGCAGGTACATATCCCAAGAGTCATGTCCACTGTATAACTGACAAAGAACCAATGAGACAATTCATAAATATCTCAATACAACTGGAATTTTTGTTTTTTCAATCTGTAATAGATACATTCTAGACCTTCAACTGGTTGATCCACTAAGATATTAATAGAAATATTCCTAACAGCAGAGTAAGGACTTGTTCTTACTCTGCTATAAAAAACTCAACACCCTGCCAAGAAGGGAAATTACTAAAGGTACCCCACCCCCTGGACAATATATTACTCATGTTTTGGTCTTCCTTATGCTAAATCAACATCCTTGGAATGCAGCATATGGATGAACTGCAGGAATTACATGTATCTCATATGTTATGCATGTTATGTCCCTATGTTTTATGTATTTTTGCTCCAAAGGGGAGGAGCCTAGAAACACTGCCCCCTCCCCCCCCTGCACTGCTTCCCCTATCAAGATAATTTGAATCAGACAGTGGGGGAAAGATAGGAAAATAATGCCCACCCACACATGCCCTCTTGTACCATCAGAGCATTATGCTATTGTGACGGCTAAGAAAAAACACTACTGACCTGTGACTGCTATCTGAAGAGCTTCCAACTTTGAATACATTATTGCCAAAGTTCTCCACAGTTGAGAGGTAGGCATCAAGATCTTTTTTATCGGGGACTTTAAACCCTGTGCTTCCGTTTTTCCCTTTGCCAAAGAAACGATGTCTGTACACGCCATCAAAACTCCCATCAGCAATACTAAGGAGCTTATTCTTGTAGTGATCTTCTAAATCAATAGTCAGCTTGTCTAGAAGCCCAACAACATTGTACTCTTTAGTGCGCTGCAGAATTACATCCTTAAGAACCAAAAACTGAGCCTCAGCAAAATTGTTGGTGTGGTTACCTCTAACAAGCAGTTCAGTTCTAAAGCATAGAGCAAAAGATTCTTTGTCATTGTATAGATTTTGCAAATAGCTGACTAGATCTGGGTATTTCTTGCAACGGCCATCATTCAAAAGTTCACTGAAGCAGTTCTCAAAATCTTGTTTTGTCTCGGCATACAAGGACCTCTTGAAAAGGGTGAGAAAATAGGGTCTATCTGCTTGGCTGATACTGTTCTTGCTCTCGTGAAGCCATCTCCAAAGTTGTTGGAGCATGTGGAAGATGCAAAGAAGTAAAACAGATGTTGGCCAAACAGACTTCAGAGCATTTCTTTCCTCTTTACAGTTGTCTGTAAGGATGGCTTGGGGGCCTTGTTCCCGACCACGATCATTGAATGCATACTCTGGTAAACAGGACCGAAACATTTCAAAGCCCTGTTTAAGTGTACGCTCCTGCTCATCACTGGTGATCAAGATGCCAAGTGGAAGTGCTCCAGACACATTGTTTGTGCACATTAAAAACACTTTAAGATTGTGCTCTTCTGTATTAGAAGTAGCATCAACAAAAACCATCTCACCAGACTGCTGCACTTCCTTGTGTACACGGTTCATGAGAGGTGTTACAATAGCAATTATAAGAGGCGTATTATCACCTTCATATATCTGGTAACAAGTAGTAGCTTCAGGGTTGTCTTTCTTGTATTGTTCAAGCCTTTCGGCAAGTCTTTCAAACATCATAACGCCCTGTCCACCATACCTATCCTTACCAAATTGCGTGTAGAGGTAACTAAAGTCCCTTTTTCTTGGCATAACTGCCCGATTGGCCTTTTTCCTGTGAAATTCCAATTCATCCTGACATGATTCTTTGAGTTCTTTCAAGTACTGTTGCCTTGCGGTTGCTGGTGTATGCCCACTTTCAAACAGCTTCAAAACCCTTTCTGTGCACTCAGGAGAAAGGTCACGGAAATTAGAGGTCTCCAGAGTTTCAAGTGAATGGTTGTGGTCCCACTCTATGTCCACAGAACAACATCCCTCGCTGTCTATTTTGACTATCATCTGAAAGGGGCAATTGGTTTTCTTTACTCTGGCAGATGGATTCAAGTACAATTTCTGCTGTGGATCTTTACTTGGACTCCAGTTGCGAGTGTTGTGTTGGCATCTATAGTAGTTTTGCAACACATAGCCGCTTGTTGGTGCCTTCTTTGTCTTTAACTTCACTGAGATGCTGTTTATCACTTCATATTCGGATATCCATTGCTCCAGGTTTTCTTTCGTTATATCTTTGGTCAAAAAGTGCACTTTGAACTTTTCTCCATTTCCTGAAATTGCCTTCAGGTAGTAAAATGAATCATCTGGAAGCGAAGCCAGAAAACTCTCCTTTGTAATTTGGGTCGATTCAAAAGATTTTCTTTTCGATTCGACTTCTTTTATAGCTGAAGATATTAGATCTTTGAGAAAATTGTCGGGTTTGTCCGCCATTTTGATTTGATAAAAATCGCGATGGTTTGTGGGAAAGCTAGTCTGCATTGCTCTAATTGTCACGCATGTCGTCGGAGAGAGTCGGAAATATCGGTTCCTTCTTGGCATCGACCTTTACGATGGCATCGACCGTCATGAGAAATGGCATCGACCGTTTTCAATGGCAATGACCGTTCCGAGAAATGGCATCGACCGTTTCAAATGGCAACGACCGTTTACGAAAGGGAAATTTGCGTAGGGGACCAGGAGATGTCCTTTTCTACGAAGCTCAGCATATACAGGTTTCAGCAATTTAGTGAATTTTCTTGGGCAGCAGGCCAGCCCATTAGGGAAGCAAGTGTATTGAAATAATTTATTATTCCAATAAAATCTCAAAAATTTTCTATGCTCCACTGCCACTGGCACTGAGTAACAAGCATCCTTAAAGTCTATTGAATGCCATGTAACAGTTAGGCCTTATTAAGGTAGTGACTGTATGAATGCTTTCCATCTTAAAATGATGGTACTCAATATTCTCATTAAACTCTTTCAAATTTAGGATCAGTCTGAAGGTGCCATCTTTCTTAGGCCTGGCAAAGATTGTGGACACAAATTGTCCAATACAAGGCAAGCATTCTTCAATAATTCCCTAATAAAGGAGTTTCGTAATCTCCTTATCAATTGCTACTTTCTCCCCATGCCCAGTTGACAATTCAATTTGCTACTGATCAAGTCGAGATGACTGGGAGCAACTGTGTCCAAAATAGCCTTATCTGAAGTTAGTTTTTTTCCACTCTGGGAGAAAATCATTAAGTCTACTAGCTCTGAATTCGTCAATAGGCACCAGGTTAATTGTTTCCTTCTTAAAATAAATGCAGGTAGGAGATTCACTCACTGTTTCCCGTGTAAAAGAGCTTACTGCTTCTGGTTTTCGTATCTCCCTTTTTTCTCCTGTTGGTTGTACGATCGTTTGCCTAAAAAAGGCTTTCGTGAGCTGGATACGTTTGCGCTGTGCGAACTCCTGGAATATTTATAATCATTGCCGCGGTATCCTCGCGAGCGGCCATATTGTTTACTAGGAAATCTCTTCCTGCTCAATTGACCATGGGGTTTCACCATGGCTTTCTTTACAGCGCAGTTGGTCTTGTCAATGTCTTCCAACCTTTTGGAGGTATCTCCCCTGAATAGCAAGTTGTTCACAGGGACTGACAAGGAGAATAACGAGGTTTGGTAGTCTTTATTGAGGTCGGGTTTTATGCACTCTTGTCGTCTCATGTTGATCTCAAAATTTGCGTAGCTAAGCATTTCTATAGCTGACATTCCTTTGTCGATCAGCTGGTTAAGTTTGCTCTCATAATCTACACTGTCATTCACTGACTCATCATTTGCTTTGGACTTCAGGTCCAGCATTTCATTGAGCATTTTGGTGACTGCAATGACACCTTTGATCAACATGCCTTGGGCTGTTTGTACCCTCGAGTCAAAGGACCTCGTGTTCGGCCTCACCCTGTTCCAAATAAGCTCATCCACTATTGTCATGACCAAACTTTCACAGTTTTGTGGTCGGAGGATTTTTTTCCCTCCTTCTTTGAGCTTTGATTCTTCAGGTTTTTTCAATTTGAACATGAGTCCGTTCACGAGTGTAGCAAGTTGTTTGTTGACAGCAACGTCGGTCGGTTCTGTCTTTGTGAGGCGTTGAGCAATTGCGTCGAGTACATCACATTTTTTATCTACGCTTTTCCACCGTTTTGCAGCGGTTTCTGTCACATCGTCTGACAAGACAAATATTTGTGATGGGGAGGCATCTCTTTGGCGTTTTGACCGAGGCTCATCGCACCGAGTGCGATCGTTGGTTTTCGCACCATTTTCATCGTCACTGTCACTCTTGTATTCTCCCGCGGAGCTCGCCAACAGATTATTTTCCTCGGTGGAACAAGTTCTTTCAATAGTATTTTGCAGTTTTTCAAACTGCTGAGTCAAAGTTGTTTGGAGAGTAAGCATAGAATTCGTTAGCATACTGCCAAACGTTGACAGCTCACTCTGTTGTGTTGTGTCATTTTCGGGCATGTTTCCCGACAAGCCGTTTGAAGTAGTGTTTTCTACACCACTAGTGCCCTCTGACCTGGGAACCTCGTTCCCGCCTTGAGGGAGCTTCTTTGCCTTCCTTTTAGAGGTGGAATCCTATATATGTTTAATATTTTACATTTTTTCACGCCTGATTCGAACCTTCGTGACCAATCTTGCTGACAAGCAAACGTGCACTGATCTTGCGCACGCGTGTTGCAATCTCACATGATCCTTAAATGTGGTGACGTAGAAGAATCCCACTAATTACGAGGGACTTCCGCAGGATGATCCTTGTCTTAAATTTGGCTTGGTTTTTTTTTCTATTTTTTGTTTTCAGTCACAAAACGCTGATGGCCGTTTTCACACTAAAGACGGATTATCCATCAGTGAGAAAACGGGACAGTGTTTATTTTGGATGGATCATCCGTCTAATTTTATCCGTCCGATTATCCGTCTGTATAGACGCATTTTGAAGACGGATAATTCGTCTGGAATTCACATTAGGACGGATAAAGTCATCTCATTTTGCCCTGAAAAGCCTGGAGCTAGAAAGAACGCACTGGGTTCTGGGAAGGAAAACATTGCGTCTAAAGTGGCGACAAAAAAAGCAGGAAGGAAACTAAAAAAGAACACATGGAAGGAGAATGAAGTCTTCCTTTTTGCCACCATTTTGTCTTCTTTGGAAGATAGAGACAAACCCTAGGCATTTATTCTAGAAACTTTAGCCCTGAAGAAGACTGCAAACGAACGTATTTTTATTAAGATACTGGAGGAGTTTGATGATGTATTGGCGAAAGAAGGTAAAGAGAAAGACGAGAACTACCAGTTTACTGTGGCACAACTTAGAGCAAAGTACAAGTGGTTAAAAAAGGAATGGAAGAGGATAAACACGCTGCCATATTGTGGAATTGTAACCGCACCTAAGAAAATAACAGTGTTCTATCCGTCTTATGTGAATTCAAGATGGAAGATATTCAACAGTTGATCTGTCTCGCATTCAGACCAAGACAGAAAATGGAGCAGATGGATTATCCGTCCCTACTGTGACAACGGCCAATGTCTATTCTGATTGGCTAGCTAAACTGAACTGTAATTGGCTGATTGCATCACAGTGTTTGCCATGAGGACCGCCATATTGGAAAGTGTGAGATATCTCTAAGTAATGGCTCCAAATTCAGCAGAAACTACGCTCAAATCTCCAACAAATGCATATACTGTTCGCGGTAGATCCACACTAAAAGATGTCGAGCGTTTTCAGAGCAGGTTGGTCCGCGAACAAGTTATCATGAACAACTTATCCAGAAACACTTATCGTGAACATTTTATTGAGAACTATCTACTATATAACTATAGCACAAGAAGGCAGATCCAAGACAAAAATCTGGAATCGTCGCTTCCACATTCAAGTGGGCAGGTTGGGATGTCTGGTCTGTCGTCGAATTGAGAGTTCGTCCCGCCATTCTCAGAGATAGATTCATCGACTTACAAGTTCGTGTCGCCGTTCTCCGAAATCGTTTTATCAACTAGCAACTTCGTCCCGCCATTCTCAGAGATAGAGTCGTCAACTTGCAAGTTCGTGTCACTGTTCTCTGAAATCGACTCGTCGACTTGCAAGGTCGACTTGCAAGGTCGACTTGCGGGTTCGTGTCACCGTTCTCCGAAATCGACTCGTCGACTTGCAAGGTCGACTTGCAAGTTCGTCCCGCTGTTCTCAGAGAGAGTCATTGACTTGCCAGTTCGTCTCGCCATTCTCCGAAATCGACTGGTCGACTTGTGAGTTCGTCCCACCGTTCTCAGAGATAGATTCGTTGACTTGCATGCTCGTCCCGCCGTTCCCCAAAATCGACTTGTTGACTTGCAAATTTGTTCCGCACTTCTTCAATTACGATTTGATGTGTTTTTAGTTAGTCCCGCCACCATCCCCTCAAATCGCTGCGTTCCCAATCGAATTGTGGCTTCGGAGATCGATTCGTCAACAAGAGCTTTATACCCCACCCCACTGGTTTGGTATTTTCAATCCCATAAGCTACCACATCCCAACGTATATACCACCGCATGGGAAATCAGTCAAAAAACATGGAGGAGGTGAAGAGTATCTTGAGAGATGCTCTCACAAAAATCGAGGGAGTTGATGCAAACAACAATTCTTCTCCTTCCAATGACAATTCTTTACCTTCTCCCAGTACAGCGAGAGGATCGCCAACTATTCCTTGGGCTTCAAGAGCCGAAGCAAACTGGAGGTTCATGTCAAATGAACTAAGCTGCAATTCCCACATGCTCAAATTAATTTATTCTCTCCTTTAGAATTTAGCAGAAAAATATCCCCTTTCAAACTTTAATTCTTTAGCTCATACAATCCCAAGCCACTCTTCTTCCATTTTAGAGGCAGCATGTGCAGAAACCAATACTATAAGTGATGAGATACAATGAAATATATGAAGTTTATATATTTTGTACTGCGGTATTAGATACATATGATACACGATCCTCGCAGTAGATAGCGCTATTTAAGCAATAGCGAAAATCAGACCTGAAAAAAAATCAGGCCTGTACAGGATTTGAACCACTAACCTCTGCGATACTAGTGCAGCGCTCTACCAATTGAGCTAACAAACGAACTGGGAGTAGGCCGTTAAGTTGATTCGTAATAAACCCGTGAAAGTGATAAATGAGATACAATGAAATATATGAAGTTCATATATTTTGTACTGCGGTAGTAGATACATATGATGCACGATCCTCACAGTAAATAGCGCTTTCTAAGCAATAGCGAAAATCAGACCTGAAAAAAATCAGGCCTGTACGGGATTCGAACCACTAACCTCTGCGATACTAGTGCAGCGCTCTACCAATTGAGCTAACAAGCCAACTGGGAGCAGGCCGTTAAGTTGATTCGCAATAAACCTGTGAAAGTGATAAATGAGATACAATGAAATATATGAAGTTCATATATTTTGTACTGCGGTATTAGATACATATGATGCACGGTCCTCACAGTAGATAGCGCTATTTAAGCAATACAGGCCTGATTTTTTTTTTCAGGTCTGATTTTCGCTATTGCTTAAATAGCGCTATCTACTGTGAGGATCGTGCATCATATGTATCTAATACCGCAGTACAAAATATATGAACTTCATATATTTCATTGTATCTCATTTATCACTTTCAAGGGTTTATTACGGATCAACTTAACGGCCTGCTCCCAGTTGGCTTGTTAGCTCAATTGGTAGAGCGCTGCACTAGTATCGCAGAGGTCAGTGGTTCGAATCCTGTACAGGCCTGTATTTTTTTTTTCGGGTCTGATTTTCGCTATTGCTTAAATAGTGCTATCCACTGCGAGGATCGTGCATCATATGTAACTATAAGTGATGCTGTGAATGCAGTTTTATCTACAGAGGATAATCAAGATTCAAAGGGTAAATTATTTTGGTAATCTGTTTTCCCTGATAGGACTACAGTTTACTATTGTATCCAGGGCCAGGTTGTTCAAATCCCAATTAGCCTAAATCTTGCTAGTTAACGCACGATTAAGACTAATTTAGCTTTGAACAGTCCAGCAAGTGAATGTGTTCTTTGGTAAATATATTCAAAAGGAAGGCAAAGGGAGGGCTTCATACCATACTAATTTTTTTAAAAAATTATAGTTTATATCAAGAACTTATTATTTTCACATGGTTCTAATGCAGAGGACACGTTGGTAGATGTTCACAACCCACAACCATTGTTTGTGGGTATAGAACAGGAGAAACCATAGATAAATGCCAGCCCATCAGGTACCAGAGTTGCTGTTCCAGGGGGTGGTTCATTCTTTTAGTGATTGGGAGGGTATCAGGATTTGAAGTTTTTTGGGGATGTGTACGTTACTTCAATTCTTTTAGTACCTTTTTAGAATTTCATGGTCATGAATAATGTTACACAAGGTTGGACAGACAATCTGCGAGTGATTTTTTTGGGTTTCACTTTTGATCTCATTCAAACCACTTGTTACTGAAAGTATGAATAGCCCTTGGGATTGGTGTGTGGTTGCAAGATTCAAGATTCATTTAAATGCAGTACCACAGTAGCGAACCTGCTCTGTATTAGAATTACAAGCAGAGGCAGAGGGATGTCTTTTTGATAGCAAATCAGAAAATAGCATTAAATTTTCAATACCCCATATACTTTCTTTCACTTTTCTCCCTGCAGGCTTGCCACCTGAGAGCATCCTAGAAAAATTCAAAGATAGCACCACAGCAAATGGCCCAAGTGCTTCCATAACCCTTAGCCGCTCAAAAAAGAAATATGCAGGATATACAAAAATGCATCTGGTAATTTCATGATGAAACAGCCAATTGTATATTTTGTTAGTGATGTTGGAGGTGAAGAATATGAAGAGGAAGCAGCACATGCTGGGGACCACTCAAAAAGTTCTTGGAATTTGCAGTTGACACTGTGCTTAGTTCTATTGAACCACTGATGTTTGAAGGAAATAATGACCATAAAGTTCCTGTCCACTCCCAACAGCTCGTCTTTAATGGCTTGCTAAAGATGGCTGGTAAAGTCATAGCTCATGCCATAGTACAAGGTGAAATATAGTGTGTTGGACTTGCAAAAGCTGTAAAAATGTTTTTGTCCAGTGGTTATGCTGAGAGTGCTGCACAGGCAGTGACAGCAGAAGACATACCAGACATCAGCATAAAAGAAATAGTTCAGAATATAGTTAATACTTCTGAGGATGAAGATTTTGATTCACTGAATAAAGAGGATGCAGTGTCCACAGTTATGGCTGAAAGTGGAGTCAGTGCAGCGTTTATAACCAGAAACAATGCAGCACAGGTTGCCTATGACATCATGGTGTTTCAAGTGGTCCATAAATGTCTCCAGGAGCTGGAAGAACTGAGAAAGGGGCTGGAGTTTTTGAAAGTAGCCAATTTGTTAGAGAATCATCCAAAAGTTGCAAGGCTAGTGTTCTCAACAGTTGACGAGGCTACAATTGATCCTAAGGTCCTCCTGAGAAGAATCCGAAAGACAGACGTCCCTGAAGAGAGTGATGCTATAAAAATAGCTCATCAGTTCTTTTGTGATTACATCAAGGAAGTGTGTGCAAGAAGTCAAGGTAAGCAAATAATGATACAAGAAAAAATCAAGCACGTTCCCACTAAAAGTTTCTCAAAATGGCTTCAGAAAATATATTTCCAAGATTGCACTTTTTACCAATGATATCATGAGAAGGTATAAATAGACTTTTAGTTCACAAGATGAAGTGCCATCAGACTAAAATAAATTACATATTCAATAACACTTGATGGTTTTTAGGCATTTTTGGGCTTGTGCTGCCACTTCAACATCTTTACATTACAATCTTTACTCTTTCCTTGTAACAATCAACCCTTTTCAGAAACACCCTGATGGTTTTAGAAATTTTTCGATGGGTCATGGCATGCTCTCACCATTTTTTTACTTTTAATACTTAGCCATAGTCAGTCCTACATGAATGTAGCATTACGTATCATTCTAGCAAGAATAAATGCATTTAATACTCAGATATTGTTTATATGTTGCAGGTGTTGACATCAAAACTGTCCTGGCCTTCATAACAGCATCAAAATGCATGCCAGTTTCCATTACAGTGTCTTTTCTTAATGCGGATGGAAAACAAAACAGTTTGCCTGATCCAGACACTTGCACAAGCAATATTAGAATCCCAACTTGTTATTCCTCATATGAGAAGTTTAAGGAAATCTTTGATTCTACTGTAAGTATTCAAGGCAAAGGATATGCACGAGCATAGACTTCAGTAATTTGCCTGATGCCCTTGCTAGTATAGCTTTACAGTATATATTCAGTTGTTCAGTTAAGGCTAAAAAGCTAGGTTGAGTGAAACTAGATTGATCAACCTCTTCGCCTTTGGATACAATGTAATCCTGTTAGTTTTCATAATCAATAGCATGCAGAACAGAAATGAGGTATTTCTGTCTCAGACGCAATAAATTTTTCCCAATCTTGCCATCTCAGTTTCACTTCACCCTTCACCACCCTAACCCTAACTAACCCTAACCACTTTTTATTAAATTTTCATACATTTTATTCTTACTAATGAACCCTCAAACACACATTTAATATAGTCATTTGCCACTTTATAATACAATGGCTAAAAGCAAATGAAGACAACAAAGGATCATGGTCCTAGGAACTTTACTTTGCAGTAAATGGTTTGAACCCGGGGGTAACATGTGAAGGTGTAGTCTGATCGTCTGGGTGAGTGTAGTCCTGAGAAGGACTGTTGTCGGTGGTAGTGACTGACGTTTCGACAACCTGTGCGGAAGTCATCATCAGAGTCAATTGAATGATTGTTGTCAGTAGAATGTTCTTATTCCAGTTCATGTGAAATGAAATGATTTCACACGAACTGGAATAAGAACATTCTACTGACAACAATCATTCAATTGACTCTGATGATGACTTCCGCACAGGTTGTCGAAACGTCAGTCACTACCACCAACAACAGTCCTTCTCGGGACTACACTCACCCGGACGATCAGACTACACCTTCACACGAACTTTACTTTGTATAATATTGAGTCCAGATGGTATAGAGTAATACTAGTCATATAAAAACACTGTATACCATCAAGAGAAACATTATTTTTTGTACTGTAACATGTGAATAAGAAGCTGTTATGAAAATTACATCCTTGCAATATATTACAATTATGTTGTACATATACAGCAATATAGTACTCTATGTCATCATCAATATGAATTTAGTCCTTGTTCCTTTTTCTCTCCATCTCCGAGTAAACTTGAATGCAGTGTTCATATTCATGATTTGATATTCAAAATTGACATTCATGATTATATTTTTTTGCACAACAGTTCAAGTGGTAATGCTGTTAGAAATATACAGTTCATCAGACTGCTTTAATATTCCTCCTGATTTGGACAAGTATAGATTTCATCTATTATTCTGCCATTTGTTGTTGTTGAGTTAGGATTGCCAACATAATGAGTGATATGGGAATAAGCTATGAAATAAGACACCAGGTGGTGTTCAACATTACGGTTTTATGAAGTGTGCATAATGTCCACCACAGTATATGATGAAAAGGAACATTGTAACACCATAAAAATGCCACTTAACTTGCTGATGTTTCAAGCCCAAGTCTTTTGTCATTGCTTCCACAAAAGTCCTAGGCTCACAACATCGGCAAGTTAAGTGACATTTTTTTCACGATGTTACAATTTTCCTATTTACCATATTTGTAATATTATACAACGAAAATTTTTTCAGTCTTATCTTGACCTACTTAGGTAAAGGAAAAATGATTGACCAGTACAGCACAGGAGTGAATGTAACGATAAAGAAACTGGTTTTAGCTGTAAGAGGTTAAGATTTCCACCGCATTAACATAAATATCAATCCCAAAAGAATAGCTTGTACTCAGGGGATTAACTTCTTGAAGAAAATATTGACAAATTTCATTTGTTACAAAATCTAACTTGATATCAGGCACATGTATGGGTGCATCCTCTTGGTTGATATCTCCAGAACATGAAGGGTTTGGAACTGGAACATCCCAGTCTATTTGAAAACTTTCAGCTTCTTCCTGTGCACAGGAATCAATGTTTGTTATGTTGAATTGTAGCATTTTAAATAAAACCTACTCAAAAAATACAGTTGTCTTGTAGTAGTATTATTGGAGTTTTAAAGAATCTGGGGGCCTTGGTGGGTGTGCGGGGGGGGAGATCTATGGCAAGGATGGGAGCTACAGGTTTAAAATCTGACAAAAAAAGGGTTCATATTTGTGATTGGGATGTCTGAAAGATTAAGGTATGTATAAATACAACTGATTGTTTATTTAATAGAGCAGATTTGAAGGCACTGTTAATGAAATCTAGTGAGCCCATTCACAAGATATAGATCATCAAGTCATGATTAATTAAAAAAATATCAAGAGATGCTGCGTTTTGATTAGTCAGTGCAAAAAAGCCAAACACCTCAAATGATATGAACCAACAAAAAAAAATATGAGTGACGTTGCTTACAACCTTACAATTCTTGGGGTGCAATACCTAGGTCATGCAAAGCTCAGGAATTTTACAGTAAGTGGTCCCTGGCACTAACACTGTTTTTCAGGGTGTGCATGCCATCATATAGCGCAAATGCTTAGGAAATACTTCAGGAAATTCATTGGAAAATTCATTGATTTCAAGGTTGAACAGGGACAACCTAAGATTGTCAACAGGAGGAGCTAACATTTCCTTAACAAGATTTCTTTTTGTGAATGTCAGACTGGATTAAACATTTACATATTGATTATACTCTGGAAAGTAAAACTCGACTGAAAAGAAACAAGCATGACTTGTAGTTGGTACACCAGGCCCATACACAGAATTTTGGATAGGGGTGCACGCTTACAGACAGTGTAAGGGATAAGGAGGGTGTGATTGTTAAAAAATGGACCTTTTTAAATTAAAGATGTAGTGTTTACGGCGACCAAAATCTAAATTCGTGTCGCTCCAAAACGCGGTTAACGAGGTGTTTGGGACTACGTTACTGATCGAAATGACAACCCAAAGTTGACTGTTTGCACGAATCTTTATTCTTGAAAAGCAATCGACCACTAACCACAATCAATGACGAAAATAACGATTATTCTGACAGTCAATCAATCTATCGAACGAGCGATCGTAAACTGAAACAACAATACAACGAAGTTCTATCAATCTAACGAAAAGCCGCGGAATACATGATCAAAGAATCGCATGTTAAATACTGGGCTCTAAAGTCTATAACGAGATTAACAATTCAAGTGAAACAGAACAAAAGTTTGGAAACAAATTAAAAGAGTTTGATGACTGATAAACAGCCCATTGTTCTATCTAAATGATGGGCATTCACTGACTCGCAAATTGGCACGAATTTGGCCTTTGAATCTTAAATCTATACAGATCATTGCAATATTTGTTTGTATATTGTCGCCCAACACTGAAAAGACTGGAGAGGGAAAAACAAAGTTACAAAGGTACTCACATATCGGTCCCGCTTGTGCCAGAGGTTGAGAAAAACGAAAGGGCGAAAGTTTACCAAGGCTATTCAAAACTTACGAAGAACTGATTAAAGGGACGCTAAAATTGCCTTTTATATGCGCGTGGTGATGCTGAAAGGTCCGATTACAAAACCAATAGAAATACAGAAAAACAGATAAGCATTGTAACTATGTGGCTATCTAAGATCATTCTGAAATTAGTGAACTAATCAATAGTCAATCAAAAAATGAGCCTTCTGGCTAATGTCCTTAACAAAAGATATGGGGCAAGTGTTGCATATCCCCTGCATATGGCTTGCACACTTACAGTTGTCATGAATTCTTGTTCATCAGGTACTCCATGAAGTCCCCAGAGCCATAGTTGGGATGGTGTAATGTTGCATTCACTTGACAATGGATGGTGGTTCCATCCTTCAGCAAATTCCTTGAGATGACCATTTATTCTTGGGAGAAAGACATCCCTTAACCCATACATATGTATGTCACAGCCAATATCAAGTAGGCCAACAGATTCCAAATATGAAAAAAGATTATAGAAAATATAAGTACAGCCACAGTAAACGTCTCTCCATGCCTTTCAATGCGCTGATTGTGGCAGCTTCTGCCTGCAATAAAGCTTCCTCTATCAGGGCCTCTTCTTGGATGAGAAAACACGAACCAGGCTACATCAATGTTTTCTGAGGCTCTATCAGCTCTCACTCTACAGGGTAATCCAAATGTGTCAACAGCATCCAAAAAATGTCCAAGCACTGTAGCTGCCTTATTGTTGGTGCTACATGTGAGGAACATGATCTGCCTAGAGTACCCATCACCACAAACCCCCATCTCAAACAAATTCAACAGATTTGATACATGTATATTAAATCAAACATACAAAATGTTTTAGATATCACATAAACATGCAAAGATAATCTTGAATTATTCTGGCACCACAATCAAAGATACAGTTTTATAAAAAAAATATAAACTAATGTCACAATAACCTCTATATATACTCTAAACACATTTACCATTATCTGTGATAATGGAACCATAATTAACTTGTTTCTTATTGGTGCTTTTCCAGGCATGTGGCCCAATAATTATTCCAAGGGGCAAGTCTGTATACTTTCATATTTTACTAATTACCTTATCAATTTATGATTCCCATCTATTTGCCACAAGGACAAAGGTGCTCTTACATGGCAATGTCTCTGCTGAACAGATGTCAGTTGAAGGGCTCGTAAGAGTGCCCCTTCTGGGTAGACCTCCCTCATACTTTGAAGGACCCCATGGTAACATCAAAGAGGTTGCTGGCAGAATTTTTCTCCCATGGGCAATCATCGTTGAATAGCAGAGATCGTTTTGCGTGTAAGATAATTTCACGTTCATGGCTGAAATACCCTAAAATCAAGCTATAGCTGCATGGGCAGCATTAAAACTGTCATATCTAACCATAACAAAGCAGAAATCCAGAACCTCGCACGCACTAATGATCAAGCTAGGAAAAGCTGCAACAGTAGGAAACCTGACAAAAGCCCCATGGATGGAAGCTGTAACATGGAAAGCGTAATTTAACAGGCAGAGGTCACCACAGAAACCGCAAAGGAAACATACATTGGTCTCTGTGACATTGTGTTTAAAATGCGTTACAGGAACCACTTGTATTCATTCCGAAACGAACGTTACAGACATACTACTGAACTTAGTAAATATATGTGACCTCTCACGCGAAAACGTACACTAACGGCTATCCGTTCGAACGGCAAAACGCACGGCTAGTGAACGGATGACAAACGGATGGCCAAGGCGATTGAAACGGCTAACATGAACGGCTGAATGGCCGAAGAAAAATTTTGAACGGCTCAAAGTGAACGGCTGAACGGCTGAAAAAAATTTTTGAACGGTCCAAAGTGAACGGCTGAACGGCTGTGGAAAATTTTTGAACGGTTCAAAGTGAACAGCTGAACGGCTTTGGAAAATTTTTGAACGGCTCACGGCTCACGGTAAACGGCTGAGGAAAAGTTTTGAACAGCTGACAGTGAACGGCTGACAGTGAACGGCTGAACGGCTGACAGTGAACGGCTGAACGGCTGACAGTGAACGGCTGAACGGTTGTAGAAAAGTTTTGAACGGCTGACGGTGAACGGCCGAACGGCTGTGGCAAATTTTTGAACGGTTGAACGAGTAAAGATGATAACCATTTTAAATCAACGACCAGATTACTTTGACCCAGAGCAAAGAAAACAAACATCATTCAATTTTCAGCTGAATATCAACTTTGTGGTTGAGTTTCCGACATTAACTCAGAACCTGTTTTTTAAAGTTCAAAATCAAACATTCCTGTGCACATTTCTCGTTAAATATCTACCAGTAACAAAGATACAGAGAACTAAGGTTATTTTAGGTGGACGAAACCATCTCTTTGCGTAAGAACGAGCGGTGTCTACACTTATCAAAGCATAACATTCGCCACAAGCGAAATTTGCATAACGCACTGTGGTGTTTGATATTTTGCAAAAGGTAACGCAACGTTCAGTTCAGCCAATCAACTTCCACTCTAAAGCGCATTGTCTTGACAACTACATGGAATTTAAAACTTGCTACAACTCCTCAAAGAGTTAGAGGAATAGGGGAAGGAAAGTATTCATTCCTTTCCCAAACCTTTGCGAGACTTGGCAAAGTGTAAGCGTTGGCTAGTGGCTTGCTCACGTTCATCGGTAAAAGGCCTAAATGCCCAGAAACCCTACAATATAGGGCGAGGGCCAAAATAACACCGGACAATGATTTTATTCAAGGCTTTACAAAGGCACGCAGAAGTAAATCAAATCCGTTAGAACACGGAGCAAGAAAAAGTAAATGCGATTATGCGCTTCCATTAACGTGAAATCGGTCGTTTTAAGACTGAAATAAAGAGAAGAAAGCGACCCGCAACAGCTACAACACTGAACCTGAAGAACTGATGTACGATCGAATCAACGCGCGCGGCACAAGCTAAAACACTCAAGATGATGTAACGATTGATACAGTTAAAAAAAAATTGCTTTAAACTTCCAGGAACAGATTGCTCATTTCAGTTGACGGCTGAAATTTCTGATAAGGAAACAACATTCCAGGACACCCACATCTACAAAGTTGAACGATTCGAAAAAGACACAGTCCTTGATGTGTGTACTCATTTTAAACAGCATTTCGGAATACGCACTTTAGTTCCTGTCACCCGCAAGGTGTTAAAAAAAATCTTATTTAAGGGGAGGCCCTCAGACCTCTCAGAACAAACTCTTCTCAAAAAATATTACAAGAGAAAATTGCAAACTTCAAAGCATGTCTGCTATAGAACTTGTTTATGCGGCTAAGCATTTTTCTGAACTGATGAACAACAGTTGAGGATTTTTCTCAACGGACGACCGAAACCCCAGCCGTGCGAACTGTTGAATTTTAATTACTTTTCCCAAGGGGTAACCGGCTGAACCAATAATTATTAGTTTTTTGGAACGGATAACACCAGCAGTACGAACGGATGCAAATTTTTTTGAACGGATAACACAAGCCGTGCGAACGGATGCAAGTTTTTTTTGAACGGATAACCCAAGCCGTGCGAACGGATACTATATTTTTTTGAACGGATGACCCAAGCCGTGCGAACGGATGCTAATTTTTTTGAACGGATAACACAAGCCGTGCGAACGGATGCAAGTTTTTTTTGAACGGATAACCCAAGCCGCGGGAACGGATGCAAATTTTTTTGAACGGATAACACAAGCCGTGCGAACGGATGCAAGTTTTTTTTGAACGGATAACCCTGGCCGTGCGAACGGATGCAAATGTTTTTGAACGGCTGGTGAACGGCAAGTGAACGGCAAAACGCCTTCGAACGGATAGCCGTTAGTGTACGTTTTCGCGTGAGAGGTCACATATGTGGAGTCTTAAAGATAAGAACACTAAGTTTAATATTGAGTGGCGCACGGTGAAACAAGCTAGTTCTGAAATCTGTGTTTGTTAGAAAAATATTTTATCATTTGTAAACTGTTATCATTTGTAAACTGCAAATGCCAAGTTTAAACAAAAGAAATGAGCTGACATCATGTTGCAGACATGTCAGGAAATTCCTGTCAAAGAACGTAACGTTACGATAGCGCATGTAGTATACTGCGCGCGCATGTACGCATTGTTCTGTCTTTTAAATTTCGGTGGATTGTAACCGTTATTTCTGGCGTTGCCTGACGATTGCTTCGCAAGAGGCCTTTATTGTTTCGCTCCTACGGATAGTTGCCAGGAAAAGTGGGAGATTTTCCACACTGCTGTACATACAGGGCTTGATATTCTGATGCCAGAGAAAGAAATTCACACCTGTAGTGCGGACACTCCTTGGATTGACCATAAGCTGAAGTCAATGATACTGAAAAGACAAAAAGCGTTCAAATCATATGGCGCCGACTCTGCCCAATTCATGTTCTTCGGAAATCTGGTTAACCGGCAAAGAAACGCATGCAGAGCTAAATAATATGAAGTGAGAGTTCAGAATTTAGACAAGAAGCCCCAAAGAAATGGTGGGACGAAGTAAAGTGTCTGAACGGCTCAAAAAGAAAAAATGGCGACCTTTTGAGCCAGAGTGACATGGAAGGTTTTTAAGAATTGTCATTAAAAGAAAAGGCCAACACCATCAATGCCGCATTATTACAACCGCTGGAGGAGTACAGGCTGCTAACTCCACTAGAGTTTCTCCCCATGGAGGCGGATACAACACCAGACATCCTGCGCGTGAGTAAACATCATGTTCAGAAGGTTCTGTCTCGCCTTAACCCTGGGAAAGCGTGTTGGCCTGATAGAATTCCCAATTGGCTACTGAAGGAATATTCAGATACAGTGGCTTTCCCAGTGACGGAAATCCTTAATGCCTCCTACTCCGAGCAGCATTTACCAAGAATGTGGAAGTTGGCTGACGTGACACCCCTGCCCAAAAAGAAATCAGTAAAGGAACTAAAAAAGGACCTAAGACCTATCTCGCTTACTCCCTGCGTCTCTAGGGTCGCAGAAGGGTTTATTGTGGACGACTACGTCAAACCAGCAGTTATGAGTATCATTGACGACAGCCAATACAGGGAAATACCAAATTCCTCCACGACTATGGCCTTAATTAGCATGTTACATAATTGGTCTATTAACACTGATGGAAATGGCGCTACCACAAGAACAATCTTATTTGATTATTGAAAGGCCTTTGATTTTATCGACCATGAAATTCTGATTAGAAAATTGCACACTAAGTGTAAATTGCGAGTTAGTATTACCAATTGGATAATTGATTTTCTTTCTGATAGATTACAAAGAATTAGGCTGCCTGCGGAGTGCTTTTCGGAGTGGGGATCTGTGCCCTCCGGAGTACCACAGGGCACAAAATTGGGCCAAGGGTTATTTGTGCTTATAATAAATGACCTTGAAATCGCATATCCACTATGGAAATACGTTGATGATACAACAGCCTCAGAGATGGTGCCAAAAGAGAGTGAAAGTCACGCCCAAAATATAGCAGATTCTGTTATTGAGTGGTCACGAGAAAATAGAGTTCACTTGAATTCTCATAAGTGCAAAGAGCTTCGGATCTCATTTTCTAAAAGGCCCGGGTTGTTTGATCCCATAGTAATTGAAGGCAAAGAGTTGGAGGTAGTTGATAGTGTAAAACTCCTGGGCCTTCATATAGCTAGCAATTTGACCTGGAACAGTCATATATCAGAAGTAATCAAAAAGGCCAGTAAGAGGTTGTATTTTTTAGTACAACTAAAGAGAGCTAGGGTTCCATTACAAGACCTAGTACTTTTCTACACATAATGTGTAAGATCTGTAACAGAGTGCGCGATACCTGTCTTCTATAATGCGCTTCCGCAATAACTAAAGAATGAGCTTTTACATATTGAGAAACGGTCAATTTCCATTTTAACTGAGGGTGATTGTGCGGTTGCTAAAGATTTAGGAATACGACCTACCGGTATCTTAGAGCATTACGAATTTTTATGTCAAAAGCTTTCTAAAGGTATCTTAGACAACCCTACCCTCAAGTTAAAGGTGCTTCTTCCACCCATACATAAACCCTGCTATAACTTCAAAAATAAGCGCCAATTTAATATGCCACGCCTTCGCACTTCCAGAACGATGAACACCTTTATACTTGCTATGGCAAAGAAGTTTAATGGCTAGATTTTTATCGATAGGATATTCTTTACTTTAGTTATGGCACGCGTGATAAAGATAGTAATAATAATGATGATAATAATAATATAGATAGTTTTAATTAATTTACATTTATTTCAATTAATTTACATTTATAGCTAATATATTTTATGTAATTTATTATTATGTTATAATATTGTAATCTGCTGATATAATAAGATGTGTAATTAGGTTTATGAATTTTAAATTTTAAATTTTAAATTGCTTGGATTGTAAAAATGTGTAATGCACCCCTCGGGGTGCAAGTGCTTTTGAGATTAAACTATCTATCAATCTATCTATCTTAATGATAAGTTCTACTGCTGTTGCTATAATTACATTGTCATTGTAACAGCTGCCACGCCTTTTGCCTACTGTTAAGATGTTATCAAACTTGTGCGCGCGCGACTCTCGCACGCGTGCTTAGAGATTATGAAGTAAAATCCTAAGCAAATCACGCGGACCCTTTTTAATGTTGACGTGTGCGATTTTTAGAGAAGAGTAGTTGAAGTTTTTTAGTTTATCGTTTGGTTCTTGTCGTTTGCCATAAGATTACAGTTTTCTGTGTTAGAGTAAGTATCTGTTTGGATTTCCCGTTTCGCTTCCAAATACCTACCTTATATTGAAGTTCGTTTTGGTTCAATTCTTACAAGCGGGACTGTTATGTAAGTGCTAATGTTCCTTTCCTTGAGCTTACACATAGTTCGTTTGTAAGTTTGTTTGAGTTTTTAGCTAGCTTTGCATCTAGTCTTTATATCGGAATGTTTGGAATGTTGGTTTGTCTATTCGCATTTAGCTTAGCTTCTTCCCCATAAATTTATATTTCAGTTTCCGATAAGTACTTGGATACCACGACTAAGTTAAATAAAACAATCCAAGGTTTGTCCGTAAAATATATCCTCGCATCATAGTGTGTCTTTACTTGCGAAACTCATAGTTGTCGTCAAAATTTTTCTTCACTTGTGTTGGCCGCTACAGTAAAATAACACCGTTACGAAATTGTCGAACCAAAGATCTTCAAATGTCGAGCTCATCCCTACAAAACGTGGAACATCAAAATCAAATCGAAAAGGCAGAAACTGGCTCTCAACAATGGGATAATTCACCCGGCCTTGGGCACATCCCAAACTCGGATACGGAAGACAGTAAACCACAAGGGCAAGAAAAGAAATTAACAGAGAAAGGGAAGTCATATTGGGCGGAGATTCGTGGTAAAGCAAGCCAAGATGCTTAATCGGCTCTTTCAACACATATAGAAAAGGTCTGTAAGTTGCTAGACGAAGAAAAGAATTTGAAGGCCCTCGAAAAGGAAAGAGATCGCTTAGACAAACTAAAAGATGCCCTTAACAACGCTCAAGGAGCATACGACGAATTGATCAATGACGAAGAAGATAAAAAGGCCTCTTATCTTTCGTACAACATCCGTGACAGAAATTATATCGAAATGAGATTAAAGCTTGTACAACGAATTCACTGGCTACAGCAATCGGGAACATCGAAATCGAGTCAGTCACAAGCGGCTCGATAAAGTCAAGAAATTCTAGGCAAATGAAGACCTCAATCAGCAAAACGTCAGCAAACTCGAGAGCGAGTACGGGTCGTTTCCTCAAATTAATGGCCGCAGTCAAAACCGCAAGGCTGAAAACAGAAATGACATTCTTAGAGTGTGACAGTAAAATAAGAATACAATTAACGAAGGAAATTGCTATCGCCCAAGCCAAAGAAAAGGCAAATAGTGGGGCTCTGATCGATGAACGAAAGGAAATTCCGATAAAACAAGAGCCACTAAATCCATCAGTGCCATCATTTATTCCAATCTCTGTGCTCCACCACAGAAGTGAAACCGCAGAAACAAAACAAAAGTTACGCCAACCCACGCTCAAGATAGTCCCGATAATTTGCTTACCATGGGGCCAGTGCAAGTACAGCAACGACAAAATTCCGTGAATAAACAAGAAACTGATCCAGTCAGTTCTCAGTCATTTTATTACGGAACACCCTTTCAGGAATCATTAAGGCAATTAATATGGTTGCAGACCAAACAAACACAACTTAGCTCCTTGCTAGTAGAACAGCAAAAACGGAACATTCCGCCAGCCAAAGAACCGCCTGTTTTCTCAGGAAATGCTTTTGACTGCCCAGCATTTTGCAACGGTGTTCGACTCCATTATTTCAGAAAATGTCTCATCGAATAAAGATCGTCTTCACTTCCTCGAAAAGTACACTGTAGGAAGAGCAAATGAGATTGTAAGGGGATTTCTACGCATTCATTCTGACAGCGCATACATCGAGGTGCGAAAACTTTTGGAACAGTGATTTGGCAACCCAGTGCACGTGGCGGAGGCTTACAAATCACGACTTCTTAATTGGCCACAGCTTAAGGACGAAGATAGTGCCAGATTACAAGCTCTTTCCAACTTTCTCTTTTGCTCTCACGAGGCCGTAAGGATGATAGGATCCAGTGGCGAACTTGACTCTACATCAACGTTAACTCAAGTCAGCGCTAAATTACCATCGTATTCTGACGTTAAGTGATATCGTTTGCCGAATTCGTTCAGTTCGTCAAAGAAGAATCCGATTTGGCAAACGACCCAGTCTTCTCACCGGACGTCATGAAAAGGGGAAAGAAAGGGCCTCGAAACTACAAAGGATTATAGAGGCAAAGGAAGAAACAAGGCAGACAGCTTTGCCATCAGCATCATCCAGGAACAGTGCCTGCTATGCAAAGGGACACACCCCCTCACTAAATGTCGGGAGTTTAAGAAAAAAAGAGTAGAGGAGAGAAGAGAGTTTGTGAAGACCAAGGGGCTTTGTTTTGGCTGCCTGAAATCAGGTCACCTGTCCAGCAGCTGTTGATTCCGTCTTACCTGAGGCAAACCTCACCCAACTATCCTTCGCAATTCCATTCCAGCCGCTAAGCGCTCTACAAGAAACAGTAAACAAGGGAATTCTGACTCGGTAGACAAGAACCTCCCTATCGCCGCCGGAGTTGCTTCTATTACTCTCGGCAACGAGTCAATGAGCGCAGACGAGAGAGTGTGCATGGCTCAACAAGTTCGCCTGAAGTCAAAACCATCACCTCTATGATTGTGCCAGTTATGGTTCACCATAGGGATCGCCCACACGTTCAAGTGAACGTCTAAGTGCTACTCGACGACGGAAGCGACTCCACATTCGTGACAAATTCCACTGTTAAGGAGCTTGGACTAGAAGTAACCGAAGTGTCCCTCAAGCTTAACACCATGCACGGTAAGGAAAGCATACCTGCGCAGAAACTCAAGGGGCTGGTTGTTCAAAGCCTTGACAGACAAACCGTAATAAAACTTCCGAAGGCGTACTCGAGAGAATCAATCCCAGCCAGGGGAAACCAAATACCGACCCCTGAAATCGCAAGTAAATGGCGACACCTAACGCAGACAAAGGGTGAGATACCTCCTGTACAGCATGACGTCGAAGTCGGCCTTTTGATAGGTTGTAACTGTCCAAAGGCACTCAAGCCCCAAGAGGTCATCCTTGGAATCGACAATAACCCATACGCAGTTAGAACTAAACTAGGATGGGGAATTATTGGTCCAGTGAGTCCTTCCTCTCTAGACAACAAAGACGATGCTTCTTCCTGTAATAGAATCGGCATTTGAAGTTGGTAACACGAGATGCGATAGAATATTTGTAGTCCATAACCAAACGAAGTCATCAACCCCTCAAAGGAGGTGACGAAGCGCCTCACAGGCAGCACGCATTTTTTCCTGCTCCGTGATTCTAAGCAAACTTTCTTCAAAGTAACTTCCTTGAAACGACAAAGAGCACCACTTTAATCACAAGGAGATTTTTATAATATTGGCCTCTAATTACATGGCGATATTTTATTCCAGAGCAGCACTGAATGCCATTTTCTCTTCAACAATGAAGAAGCCGCTCCGTCGTGAGGTATGGCGAAACATATCTGATCTGGGAAAAACACGGCAAAGTTACATAATTGGTCTATTAACACTGATGGAAATGGCGCTACCGTAAAAACAATCTTGGTTGATTATCGGAAGGCCTTTGATTTTATCGACCATGAAATTCTGATTAGAAAATTGCACACTAAGTGTAAATTGCCCGCTAGTATTACAAATTGGATAGTTGATTTTCTTTCTGATAGATTACAAAGAATTAAGCTGGCTGCGGAGTGCCTTTCAGAGTGGGGATCTGTGCCCTCCGGAGTACCACAGGGCACAAAAATTGGGCCCATGGTTATTTGTGCGTATGATAAATGGCCTTAAAATCGCATATCCACCATGGAAATACGTTGATGATACAACAGCCTCGGAGATGGTACCAAAAGAGAGTGAAAGTCACGCCCAAAATATAGCAGATTCTGTTATTGAGTGGTCACGAGAAAATAGAGTTCACTTGAATTCTCATAAGTGCAAAGAGCTTCGGATCTCATTTTCTAAAAGGCCCTGGTTGTTTGATCGCATAGTAATTGGAGGCAAAGAGTTGGAGGTAGTTGATAGCGTAAGACTCCTGGGCCTTCATATAGCTAGCAATTTGACCTGGAACAGGTCATATATCAGAAGTAATCAAAAAGGCCAGTAAGAGGTTGTATTTTATAGTACAAGTAAAGAGAGCTAGGGTTCCCTTACAAGACCTAGTCCTTTTCTACACATAATGTGTAAGATCTGTAACAGAGTGCTCGATACCTGTCTTCTATAATGCGCTTCCGCAATATCTAAAAAATGAGCTTTTACGTATTGAGAAAAGGTCAATTTCCATTATAACTGCAGGTGATTGCGCGGTTGCTAAAGATTTAGGAATACGACCTATCTTAGAGCATTACGAATTTTTATGTCAAAAGCTTTCTAAAGGTATCTTAGACAACCCTACCCTTAAGTTAAAGGTGCTTCTTCCACCCATACGTAAACCCAGTTATAAATTCAAAAATAAGCGCTAATTTAATATGCCATGCCTTCGCACTTCCAGAACGATGAACACTTTTATACTTGCTATGGCAAAGAAGTTTAATGGCTAGATTTTTATCGATACGATATCCTTTACTTTTGTTATGGCACGCGTGATAAGGATAGTAATCATGATGATACTGATAATGTAGATACTTTTAATTAATTTACACTTACTTTAATTAATTTACATTTATAGCTAATATATTTTATTTAATTTATTATTATATTATAATATTGTAAACTGCTGGTATAATAAGATGGATAATGAGGTTTTTGAATTTTAAATTTTAAATTTCTTGGATTGTAAAAATGCTTTTGAGATTAAACTATCTGTCTATCTACCTATCTATCTATCACCTTTGAAGTCCGGAGAATGTTCAAACTAGATTTTTCCAAACAAACCACCATGTTAAGGAATTTTCCCAGGAAGATCTGAAGTTTCTGGAGATCGTTAAGCAGGGCAACAGCCTTCAAGATGGTCATTACGAGATGCCACTACCCATAAAGGACAGAAATGTGCTGTTACCAAACAACTGCGCAATGGCTTGGAAACGACTCAAGCCCCTCAAGAAACGACTTGAGTCCAGCAAAACATATCACCAACACTATCTGGATTTCATGAACAAGGTCATGGACAATGGTTATGCTGAAAGGGTGCCAGAACAGGAGGTGAGAGACACAGGGCCGCAAGTCCATCTGGTACATTCCTCACCATTGTGTTTACCACCCTAAGAAGCCCAATAAAATTAGGGTCGTTTTCGACTGCTCGGCGCAGTATCAAGGACAACCTCTCAACAGTTAACTCTTGCAAGGACCTGACCTCACAAACAGCTTGACTGGCGTTCTGTGCAGATTCCCTTGAGAGCGGATCGCACTTGTGCGACATAGAAGCGATTTTTTATCAAGTTAGAGTACCACCAGAAGACAGAGACCTTCTGCGTTTCCTCTGGTGGGAAAACGGCGATACATCGAGAGAGCGTCAAGAGTACCAAACGACTTTCCATCTCTTCGGAGCTACATCATCACCAGGTTGCTCCAACTTTGCCCTCAAGGCTACAGCTGATGACAATGAAGCAGCACTTGGTTCCGTGGCTGCAGATTTTCTCCGACACAACTTTTACTTGGACAATGGATTGAAGTCTGTGGCATCAGTGGAAGATGCAATCGAATTAGTGAAAGACATCAAAGAAATGTGTAAACGAGGTGGCTTTAACCTACAGAAGTTCACGTCCAACAGAAGGAAATTATCCAGCAGATCCCAGTATCTGATAGAGCAGAGGGCATCAAAGACCTGGATTTCAGTTGCGAACCCCTACGCATGGAACGTGCCTTAGGAGTGCAGTGGTGTATAGAGTCGGATACTTTCAATTTCACCATTTCCCTTAGAGAAAGACCTTGCACAAGACGCAGAATCCTTTCCACTATCAGCTCGATTTACGACCCACTTGGTTTCACTGCTCCAGTCCTACTAGAAGGGATGACCATTCTACAGGAGCTTTGCAGAAATAATGCTGGATGGGATGATCCAGTTCCCAGTGATGTACAATCGAAATGGTTCATACGGAAGGCCGAATTAGAAGAGTTGCAAAATTTTGCAATTCCACGCCGTTACAAGCCTATAGATTTCGGAAGAGTCATCAAGGCAGAGATCCACCACTTTTTGGATGCAAGTTTCAAGGGCTACAGGCAGTGCAGTTACTTGAGACTGGTAAATGAGAATGGCGAAATCTGCTGCTCTTTCGTACTAGGAAAGGCTCGAGTCATGCCTTCGAAAGCAGTAACCGTCCTGAGGCTAGAGCTCAGAGCAGCTGTCCTATCGGCACGAGTCAGCGAGTACTTAAAGCTGGAGCTGGAAATCGAGATAACAAATGAAGTATTCTGGACAGACAGCAGAGTGGTCCTCGGCTACATCGCTAACAGCACCAGATGTTTCCACGTATTTGCAGCCAACAGAGACCAAGAAATCCAAGATAAAATGTCGATATCACAATGGAGGTAAGTGGACACGAAGACCAACCCTGCAGATGAAGTGTCCAGAGGGCACAAGAGAGCACAAGAGCTTGCCCAGTCAAAGTGGATTCAAGGACCAGATTTCCTTTGGAAGCCAGAGACTGAGTGGGGTGTCAAGTTAAACCAATCAGTCAGCGATGCTGAGCTTCTAAGTGATGATCTAGAGGTCAAGAAAGTTGTCTCTCTCACCACTGCTGTCACACCATCCTGGCCGACCATGGTAGACCACTTAACATACTTTTCGGATTGGCACCATGCTAAGCAGGCAATCGCCATATGCCGCCATTATACACATCTATTACGAAGTAGAATTCAGAAAGGAAATGAATCCAACATCACCAGGAAGTTGCCAAGTGGATGGAGACTCCAGCCTATGTCAATTCAGGAACTGTATGAAGCAGAAGTCGTTATCCTGAAGGCTGTACAACAGGAATTCAACCCCGACATCTCACCATCAGGCCCTCTTGGTATACTGGATCCATACAAGGATTCAAACAGCATTATTAGAGTTGGTGGACAACTCAACCTATCTGATATCCTGGGGCAATGCTATCACCCAGCAATTCTGCCGAAAACCAGTCACGTGACTGAAATCATTATCAGGCCCTATCATCACAAAGTAAAACATCAAGGCAGAGGGATCACGATTAATGCGAATTAGAGCAAGCGGTTACTGGGTCTCGGAGCTATTTCAACCATATTGTCTGCAATACGTGGATGTGTTACATGCCATAAATTACATCGTAAATTACAGGAGCAACGTCTGGCTGAACTACAAAATGATCAATTGGAAACAGCGCCTCCATTCACCAACTGTGCAGTTGATTATTTTGGCCCCTTCATGATCCGAGAGGGCTGCAAGGATCTTAAACACTACGGAGTGTTATTCACCTGTATGGCTTCTACAGCAGTGCATGTCGAGGTGTCTGCTACTTTAGAAACCAATTCCTTTATCAACGCCTTCCGCACGTTTGTCTCCAGGAGAGGTTCTATTCGGCAGTTAAGCAGCGACCAGGGTACGAATTTCGTGGCAGCCAGAAGAGAATTAAAGGTAGCTTTGGAAGAATTGGACAATGATAAGATTTGACGTGTGCTATGGCACTACGACTGCAATTGGTTTGTCTTCAAGATGAACGTTCCATCAGCCAGTCAAATGGGTGGTGTCTGGGAGTGACAGCTTCACTCAGTGCACAACATCCTGTCGTCTCTATTGCAAACCAACAGTTCCCAACTTAACCATGAAGCTCTTGAAACCTTCATGTGAGAAGTGGAGGCAATAGTAAACAGCCACCCACTTACAATTGAATCCCTTAATGATCCAACCTCCCTAAATCCGTTGACGCCCAACCATCTACTAACGATGAAAACGAAAGTACTCCTCCCACCACCCGGTGTGTTCCAAGCCCCTGATAAGTATTGCAAAAATGCTGGTGACGAGTACAGCACTTGGCGAACGAATTTTGCATCATATGGAAGAAAGAGTACTTGCTTAACCTGCAACAACAGATACTTGGAACGCCCCGTACAGAAACTTATACTGTTACAAGAAGCAAGTGAGACCTGAGGTTCATCTCCGACGAGGAGCCACAAATACAAGTAGTCATTAACCTTATTTCATCCTCATTACTCTGCGGACATTTAGTTGTGCTTCATGACCTTCATTAGCTTTGTATATTAATGAAATGTTGACATTTCAGGGGAGCCATGTAACGGCTGCCACGCCTTTTGCCTACTGTTAAGAAGATGTCAACAAACTTGTGCGCGCGCCACTTGCGTGCTTTGAGATTACGAAGTAATATCGTAAGCACATAAATTTTAATGTTGACATGTGCGATAAAAGAGTAGTTGAAGTTTTTTAGTTTATTATTTGGTTGTTGTCATTTGCCGTAAGACTAACTACAGTTTTATGTGTTAGAGTAAGTGTTTGTTTGGATTTCCTGTTTTGCTTCCAAATACCTACCTTATACTGAAGTTCGTTTTGGTTCAATTCTTACAAGCGGGACTGTTATGTAAGTGCTAATGTTCCTTTCCTTGAGCTTATACATAGTTCGTTTGTAATTTTGTTTGAGTTTTTAGCTAGCTTTGCATCTTGTCTTTATAACAGAACGTTTGGAATGTTGGTTTGTCTATTCGCATTTAGCTTAGCTTCAAGGATTCAAAGATTGTCTGTAAAATATATATCCTTGCTTCATAGTGTGTCTTCATTTGCGAAAATCATAGTTGTCATCGAAACTTTTCTTCGCTTGTGTCAGCCGCTACAGTCATCGTAACATGACATTCATATTATATTTGATTGACATATTTGATGACAGGACATATTTGATTCTCATGCAAGAGATTTGCTAGGTAGAAGCTTTTCATAAGACACATGTGTGCTTCTTGAATTATCATCCCTTGGTAACCTTAAGTGCACTACTTTCAAAGTATACATGATAATGCAATATTTGAACTGAAAGGAGTACAAATAAATGAAGTAGTTCATAACACTATTCAAAGTGTCATGCAAACATACAAACTAAAAATTGTGTCCAGGAGTTCACAAATTTCAATCAAAGTTCCATTGTTGCTCTATATTCACTGTGCTACTCTTTAATGAAACCATGTAGCTATTGGGATTCCAAAACGTTGTTCAATATTGTACATGGTGGTATAGAATTATACACTAGTGTGGATTTAATTAAATGTGTAACGGCAGAAGATCAGTTACCGAAAACTGTTATGTGTGGTTTACAAGTGACAGTACATAATAACTATAACGCTAAAAATGAACATTTGGTCCACACCTTCCAAAGCAAAGACATTCTCATAGATTATATCACCAACAATAGCAAAACTTCTGGGTCTTTTATGTCATTTTCATCATATTGTGTCAGTTGTATTTTAATACTACAAAAAACCAAAGTACATTTATTGTCTAGTGGTGTATGAAGTAACTCGATCACATGATGCTCAATAATTTAAAAACATTAATGGGGTTGATTCACTTGTTGGTGAGATAATCAAAATTCACAGCAAATGGAAACCTCAGAATAACAACAACAATTACAAAATACAATTTTTCACATGTTCACCTGAGCAGGTAGACCAAAATGAAAGAAAGCGACTCATGAGAAATAACAGACAGAGACAAAATTATGAAAGCATGGAACGATCAAAAAATATTATTTGAAAAAGCACAGTCACAGTATACTGCAAAGAAACAAAATCTGCAGAGCAAACGATCACAAAAGTACAAAACAGTGCACATTGATGCAAAACAAGAGTTGTCAAATAAAAATACTCACAAATATAGAAAAATGGATAGGAATAAAAAGCAAGAGTTGTATAACAAAAATGCTCAGAAGTGTAGAAAAATGGATAGGAATAAAAAGCAGTTGTTGTCTAACAAAAAGTCTAAAAAATACAGAACAATGGATAGGAATAAAAAGCAGGAATTGTGAAACAAAAACGCTCAGATATCAAGAAAAATGGATAGGAATAAAAAACAGGAGTTGTCAAACAAAAATGCAGAGAAATACAAGGAATAGTCCATTTTAAAGTTGTGCGCTTAGTTGCCAAGCCTTTGAACAGGAGTGAGGCTAGGGGTGACCTTGTTATGATAAAAAACCTTGCTGCCTTTCAAATGTAAATCACTTTGTTATCATGCTAACGAGATACAGGTCTCTATCACAACAAGGTCACCTTTAGCCTCACAGGCTTGGCAACTAAGTACACAACTGTAAAATGGCCTACTGGAAGCTGTAGAAAAGTAAGACCTTTTAGTTTAACGTAAGGAAAAATACTATAGTAATAAGAGTAAAGACATACAAACTTGCATTGCACAGATTAAAAAAAATCAGAGAAGGCCCCTATTATATATGTTGTGTATGCAAAAGGAGTCTATACAAAAAAATCTGTCCTTAAACCCACATGAAATAAATACCCCTCTCAATTGATTTTTACAATAAAATCATCATTTCATGGGAATAAATACATCTGTAAAACATGTCACTCTAAAAGCATCGAAGGCAAAATTCCATGTCAGGCAATTACTAACAATTTATTTGTCAATAATATTCCTTTTGAGCTACAATGTCTTAAAAAACTGGAACAAATACTAATAGCACAGCAAATAGTGTTTCAAGAAATTGTGATTATGCCAAAAGGACAACAAATGAAAATTAAAGGGGTCTGGCATCATTCTATTAAAATTAAAGAGAAAGCTAAACTTTAGAGGACATGTTCATTTTGAAGCTGTCAGACCAGAGTTCCTTGAAGCAGCACTTACACAGCTAAAAAATTAACAACAAACTATACAAACTTAAGATATAACAAGTGAGTGTGCAACCATTAATCCCAAATTCACTGATCTACAACAGAATGAAATTGAAGGTATTCTAGACTCTCCACAAACTCTGTTTATGAAGACCATTCCACTCTTTATTCTGAAGATGAAACAAGAGAAAAACAAGATGACCGTTTCAATGAATACAGAACCCCTGCCAATGAAACATGACTACAAGCAATCAACCCAGATTACCCAGTCATTATACAAGAAAACAGCTCTAATGTTTCTACAGGAAGAGAAATTTACAATGTTGCTCCAGGCGAAAATAAACATCCTGTATCTTTGATGACTGATAGCTCATGTGAAGAACTTGTATTTCCAGTATTATTTCCAATGCATAATTTTTGTGTTGTTCATCTTTTCCGGTTCTACAATTTTCACCGTTTTCGTCACTCAGAAGGAGGTATCAAATCACTGAGGTTAGAAGTCATGATCGTTAAGATGTCTAAGATCCTGCACTCATTCCTGTTTTGTTGACAGATTTGAAAACAAAGATCGACAGAATCCAACTTCTGTCATGAAGCTCACAAATCCAGATTTTACTAGCTATCTTAGAAGTCTAGACTTTGTTGGCCACACCATCCATTCCCGAGATTGACCGTTTCACAGAGCGCAACAAAGTGGGTATGTAACCAAACCCCATAAGCATTGCTACTGGTCCCTACGGAAGCCTGTTATTTCTCTCACTTAAAACAGTCACTGGTTTTTTTTTAGTCTTTTTATGGCACAACTTCGTAACCCCATCTAAAGAATTAAGCTTAAAGAAGATTTTCTCAGCAAAGAAGTCCACCACATCCATGAAAACAATGACATTTTTATTAATATACAGGAAAAACAATGCCAATGCTCAGCACTATCTTCAAAATCTCCGAATATAACATTGTCGAAATAAACTCTATTGACACTATACTTTGTGAATTTAACATCAATTTCTTTATTGATGACTCATTACAGCGACTAATGAATTCTTTAGGATGCATTCAAATTGTTGATAAACCTACATTCATATCAAGTGGTAGTTTAATAGATCAAATATAAATTATGTTATACGATGTATCAATGATATAATTAGAAATGAAGTGCTATTCGTGTCTATTATTCTGATCATGATTGTGTTAAGACTGTGATTAAACTGTGAACATATCAATCTTAAAAATATAAAACCTAAATCTTTCACTAAATGAACATTACATTTAAATTTAAAAAAGTGGGATTTTTCAGAACAAGAGACTGTCAGCACAGGGAACAATTTCTGCAAATGGATCAAACACATCGACAAATATTACAGTGTACAACACTCATTTTCCGATTTTTTTATTCTGATCGTATGTATTCAAGCCATAAATAATACGAGATTCTCTCAATATACCTATACTTACCTTCAATTCCATGTGGTCAAAACCCCAAATCATAATTCATACATCAAAATAAACACATAAAACTTTCTGTTCTTTTTTTCATTAGAAACTTTGCCCTGAAACATATGTTGTCAAGAAAATTAGCATGTGAAACTCTACCAATGATTAGTTGAGTTTTTTGTTGAGTTACTGATTGATTTATTTCAATAAAATCAAATTGTGTTTACATTTATGTCTATTCTAATCAAAAGTCAACAGCCCCTGGGTCTGCAGTAGTCCAAAGCAAATTAGTGGTAAAACCTTCAAAAAAACAACAGCTAAGGGAATCCAAACTCCACGCAGCTATACCTCTACTTAGTTATGAAATTAAATCTTATCGCAACATCCAAAGAAAGTCTCGAGTTCAAGCAGCCATGCGTCTAGTTTCTTGATTAGACAACCCTGTTCGTCAGACTCAGAGTTACAGAACACGGCTGAAGACTACGTCAATTACATATCCACAAATCCTCTCTTAAAAGCAACAACACTTGAAGACATCAAACAAACTACCAAAGAAGATGCAAAGATGCAGGCTCTTACTAAGGCAATAGAAAATGGTTGGTGGAACAGCACTGAAGTCCAAGATTTTAAAAGAGTGAAAGATAAATTTCCAGAATGCAATTGAGTAGTGTTGTGAATGAACAAAGTTCTCAGACCACTCACCCTCAGAAGCAGAGCAGTTAAGAATTACCACATTTGAGTCTCAAAGGATTTATTATATTAAGGCCAAGCAACATATTAGAAACAGAACTTCTTTGAATTACCACACTTCCCAGTGCACCTTGGAAAGAAGTTGCCACTGATTTCACAGGACCATTCACCAGTGGAGATTACATAGGCAGTGGTTGTGGACCAATTCAGCCGTTTTCCAGAGGTAGAACTACTCACTTCAAGTGCTGCCAAAGCTGTGAATCCAAAACTAGACTCTATGTTTTCAAGACAAGTCGTGCCAGATATTCTGAAGAGTGACAACAGACCTCCCTTCAATGAGTGTGAGTTAAAAAACTTTGCTGACTATCTAGGATTTAAACACAGAAGAATCACACAACTCTGGCCAAAAGCAAAAACAACAGGATGGCCCACATGGAAGGTAAGAGTTGGAAACAAGAGTTAGACAAGTTTTTTGCTCCATAACTGCACAAATCCCCATTCAACAACACGTTTCACTCTGTGAAGCTCTGAACAACAGAAACCTCAAAAACTTTGCTATCCGAAACACCAACCACCCACCAAAAGCAGCATCAGCCCATGTTTTGAGATCCATCAGCTAGGCTTGCACAGAAAGGTGCCTTGCAAAAACTGAAGAGGAAGATCTATGGTGACAAAAAGGGAAATGCTCTAGCAAAAAAGATTAAGCCAGGAGAGGTTGAACTCATGAAACAACCTAAATGGAACAAAGTTTGCACACTACACAATCCCAAGCCTTTTGTTGTGAAGGAGACAGAAGTGTGACAAAATAGCCAGCCCAGTCATGTGACCATGTTTTTTACTAGACTGCAGAAAGGTAGATTAAACCCCCTGTTAGAATCAAGGATTATGTACTTCTAGTTTCTGTCAAAATAGACTTCCGCTCAGAAGTTTCAAATTGTTCATATTTTGTTTCCTTATTGACAAATGACATTTGAAGGACTGTTCTTTTTCAGACAAGATTTTCAGCCAAACATTGGTGTTGTTTTAAGATCTGAGAATATTGCTTAGTCAAAAACAGATTTGCAAAGACTTTTTTGATGGGAGTTATTTTAAGTACTTTCTAGTCTTCAGCCCAAGAAGATAAGGGATGTAATGTTATTCACAAGATCATTGCATCATGTGATCTGCTGGTAAAGGTATTGAGTTATTCTGGACAAACAAGCATGGCATTGTTTACTCCTTCATTTGGTCGTTAGTACAGGGTTAAACTAGGCAGTTCAAGACCAATGTTATCTCAGTCATACAGCTACTCTATGTAAGCTTGCCAATACCACTGGCATAGTTCAAGAACTTTTCCATGTATACTTTTTTATGTCAAACTATGGTATAGCTCCTCAAACCATAGAAGAAAATTCAGTAATAAGAAGGTATTTTATTCCTTCCATGTTTGTAAATCGTTCATGTATTTACACAATGACATTTGGTCTGCTCATTTTCAACTCTGCTCTCAAGTTTGGTTTACTAGTGTTTTTGCTGTTCATCTACTTCAATAGCCAAAGTCAATGCTTTATGGGGGGAATCATGCGTCACTGAGAGAATTTGAAATCTATGAATCCATGATCTATGACTAGCAAAAGGAAAGGAGATGTCATGGCAAAACTACCAAAACATCAACACACTTGCCAGACTGGTGTTGCAAAGTTTTCTGCATTGGAAAATACCCTGAAAGAGTGGATTGTCAGCAAAAGGGAAAATAGGTGTGCTCTCACTACTGTCATGATCCAACTGAAGGCAAGAAAATTATCAATGCAAATGAATGTTGCTAATTTTGACCATTGGTAGAGCTCCTCTGAACATTTGTAATCAAAAGGTCTCAAAAGGAGCAGACTGATTGCAATTTTTATAAAAATAACAACACATTTGAAACTGAATTTAATTCCTACGACCTTCATTGTCTTGTGAAAAGTCCTACAAGAATTACCAACAGTATTGCAACACTTATTGATGTAATTTTGACCAACAACCATCATAGATTTCTTCATACAGCAGTTTTTGAATCACATCTCAGTGATCACAAACTTGTTTGTACTTCTACGAAATTCCATCCTCCATGCTCTCAACTTAAGTTTGTTACATCTAGAAAGATCAAAGATCTTGACCAAGAGCAATTGATAGATGATGATGAAATTTTATTTGTGTGTCTGTTAGGGATCTAGCTCCCGACTAGCATAGTGCTACTTGGTGACACAGTATAGTTATACAATAAACATTATCTTAAAATGTACCTATTTATACACCTATTATATGGTAACTTAAGCTATAATAAAACATTATACAATAAGAATTATCTTAAAATGTACTGATTAATACACTAATTATACAGTAACAGAAGCTATAATAAAACATATTGGATTCAAAGTGTCAAAGATCAGTTCAAACATTACAAAGCGTATCTTGTAATGTACTAATTAATATATCATTTATACAGTGGCTTAAGCTATAACAAAACAAAGTCATATTCGAATAAAAGTGTCAACTGCTGCAAAGAATACATGATAGAAGACTTGAACTGCACTACATTTTATATCTCTAATATCTTTGATGATATAGATAATGTATATTGAGCCTGGAATAAGATGTATAAAGATGTTATTGATGATCGTGCATGTAACTGTAGCCAGTTTTTGTTGCCTGTCCAGGCCTCCGCCTTTGGTTTTTGGCGCCCTTTCTGGTCACGTGACCATGTTAGTTAAGCGGTAGTGTGGCCGACTAGCGATTCACAGTTGGATATTTTAGATCGTTTTGGGCGCTCGTTTAGCGTATTTTTTCCAGAATTTATTGTATTTCAAGGCTGGACAAGGTTAGATTTCATCTGTTTTCAATTTTTGCTGCCTTTTTGTGATTTGTATTTGCTTTAAATTCGATTTTATTTACGACATCGATCGTCACCCTAATTAATCTTTTCTGTTTGTATTGTTTTCCTTTATTTCTTTAGTTTTACGACTTTGTTTGAGTCAGTAAATTCACCAGCCATAACTGCATCGGTTTGTTTGATCGTTTGTGGTTACAGTAAAACTTGTTCGCGGAATTCAAGAAATTTCTGCTCAGTATTATCTCGAACTGCTCTTGTTCGGAACTTCGTAAAATTTGGACCGTGGACTGGACCAATGATTTGGATTTGGATTTAGATTTAACTATGGAAACTTCGGAACCTTCAGCTACCGCGGACGGTATTTCAGAATCTACGTCAAAGAACAGTAAGAGCGAGCCTCTTCAAAGGATTGACGAAGGACAAGCATCGAACACTGAGGATCCTGGGCCTCGAAAATCTAAACGCCCCCACACTTACACGGAAAAGGGATTGCAATATAAACTCTCGCAAAAGAAGAAAGATTATGTACGGGCTAAAAGGGAGCTTAAAGGAAAGATTGACTCTGTCAGCATGATTTGGACTGACCTTTCACATTCTGAAACTTTAAGAAAGGAGCGAGCAGTCGTAGAGGAATTCAGGAAGAATTTGGATGAAGCACAGTCCGAATTTGTGATGTTGTTGCAAAATGATGAAGCTCGTGATGTGAGCAGCGAAACAGAGTACTTGTGCAAACAAGCAGTAGAGCTCAGGTCGAAAATCAGCGAGCGGATCTTTGAGTTGGAAAGGGAGGAGATGCGATCACGTCGCAGTGAGAAATCCCAGTCTTCAAAGGGAACTGGTCATAGTCGCATTTCCAGTCTATCAAGCTCAGCTCAATTGTCCATTTTAAAAATGAAAACTGTGACAGAACTGGCAAGAAAGGAAGTCGAAATGAAATACGCCAGAA
>NC_142529.1:13263300-13295800 GCF_964205215.1 Stylophora pistillata
ACCTTGTAAATCCTTGAGAGGAACTCAGCTGCTGAAATCATCATCATACCCTTCCATTTAACCAGAGCTCGTTTATTCTTATAATCTCTCCTTATTACTTTATCAATTCTGAATATTTCTTGTTTAGCTCTTAATAATTCAGGCTCATAAAAACTGCCTCTATTTTCTTCGTTGTTTAAATATCGTAATCGATAGGTAAACATACATCTTCCGCTTGAATTTCATATGTTAATGAATCCGTGTCTGTGAATAACAACTCCGCTTTATCTCCGTACTTCTTCTTGATATAATTGTAATGGAAATCATACATCAATGTCTTCGAAAGATCAAGAATACACATTCCAACATACGCTGGTCGATTCAGAGTTAATGTTTCTTTTATCTTGTGAACAGCGACGAAATTTTCATTGAATATTTTACTTGAAATAAAGGTTGGTTTTGATGCTAATTTCAACAGCTTTTTCTCATCGGGGACAAGTCTTATATCCACACGCTTTCTTAAGTTTTCCATTGTCTTTCCAAATAGCGAATTATTCTTCAATTTGAAAAAGTCTTTCTCAAAAACATTCTCAGCTTGAGTTCTCTTTTGTGTATTAAAGTCGATATATTGCTTTAACCATGGTAACTGATTCAATTCAAGCGCTCTATGAACCTTTTTAAATCTCATTCCAAGATTGAGATATAATAGAAGATTTCGGTAATACAGAACGTATTTCTCTTTATTTGATAACGTTGGGATCAAGTTTGATACAAGACCTGTTGATATATTGAATTTTTCAGCTATTTGTTTACAATACGTTGACAACATGTCTTGTTTGACCTTGATCTTTTTCGGTGGAAGCGGATAATCATTATGCAAATCATGTAACTCGTGGACTTCTAATATTAATCCCTTTTTACTTTCTTCAGTATAAACTCCAAGGTTTATTGTATCCAGTCGTTTTGTGAAAGCCATTTGAATCCTCCATTTGGAAGGTATTGTGACCTTGCCCAACCGTAGAGATTATTGGCATCGAGGTACATTATATATTTCGAAGGTTCATTCTCATTACAATCTTTCATTTATTTGTTATTCGCTTTTCCACATCGATTAGCAATATGACTTATTCCTCCTCTCAAACCTTTTTCAATGAATTGATACATGTAAACATCAGTCATGAATTCAAGTTTAATGCTAATCATTTTTAGCATAGCATCCCAAGATAATCCAAGACCTGAGAAATAATGACAAGGATCGAGTTTGTAATATTGATGACAAGTTTGTCTGAAATTCTCAAACACATCAGCGAACAACAATATGTCAGACTTAAGGTAGAGAGCGTGATAATCACCCATGGTTTTTTAATTGAATTTTCTCCATACATTTTGAGCATGTTTATTTTCATCATCTGAAATGTGTCCATTATTCAATACGCTGTAAAATTCATTGTTGGTCGGCAATTCTGTTTTATTGAATTTATCAAAGCTGTCCATGTAATCGTAAGGATAAACACCTTTTTGAGTCATGAGGTCGACTTTTTTATTGTTAAATCTTTCTGATGTATATTTGAAAGCTTCTTTAGGAAGATTATCGACTAGTTTATCAAGACTTGAGCTTATGAATTGGAAACTATCAATGAAAGTAAGATGATTGTAAGATGGTCTTCAGTTGTTGTGTCAAATTTTAATTGGTGATTATAGCAATTAAAATTTGACACAAGAACTAAAGACCAGAGGAGTACAGAAGGGAGAAGAAGACACCGAAATATAACTTGGTATAACCCACCTTTTAGTAAGAACGTTGCTACTAACGTGGGAAAAAAATTTTAGGCATCGTAAAAGAATCCTTTTCATCAGGGCACCCGCTAAGAAAAAATTTAATAGGAACACTTTAAAAGTGAGCTATTCATGCATGCCAACTTTAGAAAGAAAAATCAACGCCCACAACAAGTCCTCCCTCGCAAATAACTCTCAATCACAAGAAAAATCGTGCAATTGTAGAGACAAGCACTCTTGTCCGCTACGTGGCAATTGCCTAATTCAAAATGTGGCCTACCAGGCCACAGTGGAAAGTCACTTGGGAACCCAAACGTACGTCGGCCTTACTGCGAACCAATTTAAAACAAGATTTAGAAACCATACAGCTTCATTAAGACACGAGAAGAAAAGGAACGCAACAGAGTTGAGCAAATATATCTGGTCCCTATAGGATGCTGAAACGGAGTTTTCCGTGACCTGGAAAATAATGGCTCGCGCCAGGCCGTACTCAATACTACAAAGAGATGCAATCTTTGCATAACTGAAAAATTCTTCATCATATGCAGAACAGGGGCGGGCACCCTAAACAAAAGGAACGAACTGGCGAGTGCGTGCCAGCACTCAACTAAACTAAACCACCATCTTAAAAAAGGATCGTTAGTCAACCAGTATCTTATGCACCTGACGAGAGAGGACTTTTTAACCCTTTCGGTACAGATCTGTAGCGCGAAGGTTTAACTTTTATTTTCCTATACAATTGTTTACAAAGCTCCATGATTGTAGAGCAGTCTCCGATTCGAGGATAAGGTCTTTTACGTTTTTATACTATATGTAGATATATTTTTCCCATATTTTATATATGTGATTTTTCTTTAAGTGTTTTTCGATTTTGTGATCTGGTATTTTCCATACTCATATTCTATATACGTGATTTTTCTTTAAGTGTTTTGTTTCGGGGATTCCCCAAATTTGAACTGGTTTTAGATCCGCCATTTTCAATTTTCGTGAGTCTGCGTTTTTGCATTCCGACTTCGTTGAAAATATTTTTCAATATAGTTTTCAAATTTCTGGAGTTTTATTTTTCAAATTTTTAGAAAACAGTTTTTAGATTGAGACTTTTTATATCATCCTTTTTTTTTATTTTGAGCCCCCTGAGAACTGTGCTGAAACCCCCATTTACTCTACTACTTCCTCCTCCTCCTTCTGGTCCTCCTCCTCCTGCTCTTTCCTCTTCCTTCCCCCTCCTCTTTCCTCCTCCTCCTCCTCCTCCCTTCTCTTTCCTCCTCCTCCTCCCCCCTTCTCTTTCCTCCCCCTCCTCCCGCTCTTTCCTCCTCCTCTCCCTCTTTCTTGTTCTCTTCTCCTCCTTCTCTCTAACCCTTACCCTCCTCCTTCTAGTTTTACTCTTTTTCCATCACTAAAGACTACCCCAAGATTCCCCGATTTTTTACTCACTCGCTCGCTCCATTCATTTATTCCCCCAATTTCTTTGCTCACTCACCCACTCACAATTTATTTATTCCCTCGCTTTTCTTTTTTTTTTCTTTTTTTTTTATTACAGCAATGTTTATTACACTTACACATGTACTTACACTATAATTACTTTTTACACCATGTTTAAACTACATTAACTTACACTACTTACAATACATATATAACAATACAGTTACACTAGTCAAATATAATTACAGTTGATCTATTTACCACATTATTGTTTGCATGTTAATTGTCGAGTGACTACTGAGAATTGTGTTTGCTATTTAAACTACAAGGGAATTGATTTTTCAGAAATTAATAAACTGTTAAATAAAAAAGATAGCGAAGAAGTCAAAATACAAAGTTGAAAAAAAAAAAAAAAAAAAAAAGACAATACAATCTTATAACGACAGAAAAAATTTCCATTTGTTCCTGAACTCCTTCTCGTTATTACAAGTGACAGCAATATATTTTTCTATATAAATTTTGTCGCGCACAAGTGAGACGAAATCATCGAAATGGCAATTTATGGTATTTAAAGCGTTAACATATAAAAAATATTTGCCTAGAATAATGAGATGGTTGAGGGCTAAACAGTAGGTGTGACAGCGAATAATTCCGAACATAATCTCCAGTTCTGACAGTGACAGTTTCATATTACTAGAGGTTGAGTACCACTCCTGGAATCTATTCCAAAAAGAACTTGCTTGCTTACAGTTTATAAACAAATGCCAGACGGTCTGGTGCTCAGATGGACAAAAGGGACAGGAGGGCGATGCAACTTTTTTCATTTTATGTAACAAGCTATTCGTTGGTAAAATTCGGTGAATAATTTTGTATTGAAACATTGTCAATTTAATTTCTCTCGTGGCTTTGAATGGTAGGAGGTAGATTTTATTTAAGTCACTTTTCTCGATGCGAGACATTAAAAGTTTTTTCTCAGAAGTTGGTGGCGGTAGATCTTCGAGGTTAAGCAGGATACTGTATATTGCTTTACATGAGAGTGAACAGGTTGAGGTAAGAGGCGTAACTGGGTCTTAGGAATTTTCTTGCAATAGTTTTTTCCAATTTTGTGGAATAGAAGAAAGAATGCTATAATATTGCAAAAAGTTACATTTTACATTGAATTTATTGCGAAAAGAATTAAATGAAAGGAATTGACCCTCACAGGAGTCAAAAAGGTCCGAGATTTGTTTTATTCCAGCTTGGTGCCAATGAGGAAAGAATACCGTTTTCTTATTCACCGTTAAAAATCGATTATTTCAGATTGGCTGTGAGAGAACCTCAGTTTTATTTTTAGGTGTGGTCGTTGCAATGTCCTGCCAGTAAAAAATGATTTCTCTGTGTGCTTTTCGCTCACTCGCTACGCTATCAAACGCTCCAACATTCACATTTGAAATGGCAAAAGATCATGAAACTGTAAGAATACTAAGTAACATCTTGCATGCTCCCTAAGGAAGGATTAGACAACATCTTAGATTTCATTGTTTTCATTGTCTTAGACACCATCTTAAATGACCGTAATTTTTTATTTTTAACCCTACCCCTAAATTTTAAACCCTAACCCTAAAGATCCCTCCTCTGCCTACGCAATATGAATATTAATAATTTAACCCTAGTTTTTTCTCCCATGTTCACCTAGACGGTTTGAATACTAATGGCTCTTAATGCATTGTTTTTACTCCAAATAAATTTATGTACATGCGTGTTTACTCAATTAATTTATTCACCCAATTCTGCTCGCGTATGGGTGAAAACCCGCATCACCATCTTCCATCACTGCAGATACATGTTTTTCTAAAGACTCCCACATGGGCGTTACTTTTTCTTTAGATTAGTTTCAAGTTATTCTCTGTAGGGAGACAACCTGCTCATACTCTACTTAGTTTCATGTCACTTAGGAAACATTAAAATAGTTTATTCCCTCACTTTTTACTCGCTCTCTCAATTCATTTAGTTCATCGAATTTACACGCTCTCAATTAAGTTATTCTTCACATTTACTCACTCGTTCTAGTAACTTTATTCCTCAAATGTATTCACTACGTTGGGCTCCTATACACTAACTTTAAATAACGATATAATTCCTCTCGGTAAGCCAATGTCACTAACAAATGAGACTTGTACTTTTTGAAAACAGTTTATTACAGTGATAGACAATTCTATTTACACTCTTTCCTTTTCCTCCTTTTTCTTCCTCCCCTTTTCTCCTCAGTAATATTACTGTTTGTGAACGTAAACAATAGATTTCTTATTACAGTGTCTCTTAGTATGGATTACATTTAAACATTTTTAATTAAATTTAAATTCGTGTTTTTTGATATTGATCTGAGTCATGCTGGAAATGATGGAATTCTTTAACTAATTTCTCACAACCATGGCTGTAAGCGCAAAGTTTTAACAGTTTGTGGAATACGCGTGTCTAGTGACGTTTCTGTTGTGTCAGGGTAGCGATGTAATGTTTCTCACTTTTTATCCACGTTTTTTAGTGGTAACATGGGTTCATGATTTATTCTTAACATGCGATGCAAGTCGTTATAATATGCTTCGTTGACAATGATTTCGAAGAGCTCAACTAAAGCCGATTTTGGATTATGCGCCTTCTAATTCTTCTAAACGCCTTAACACTTGCGAGTTTTGTAGGGCATTTAAAGTCACACACACACTTTCGTGACTGCTACTGAACAGACTCAAGCTACATTTTATTTTTAATGAAGATTTGTTGGTGAACTAAAGTAAACATTTTTATTGAGAAAAAGCTATCGCATGTTTTTTACCTTGAACGGTCAATTGTTCATTTTCCGAGAATTTTGAATACTCATGAATTGAGTGATCACAATCTGAACTGTTTTCATTTTATTTGAGTAGGACGAATAACTCAAATCTCAATGATACATAAAAGCAGATAGGGTTTGGGCGGAAACAATCCTTTTCTCTTTTATTCCCGATTGACCGTTTTTACGCGTTGAGAATCTTGAAACCACTTATCCCAATGGAAATATTACTCATCATCTTGCGTTTTATTGTTACCATTGATTGATTGACGTTATCTTGGTTCCCACTTATAACATACCAGTTCAAGGGAATTAGAAAATCCACACTTGAAAATATGAAGGAGATGTATGGGAAATGTGGATTGGAAGTCCTCAAAATTTAAAGAGGATCCTCCACAATAAATTATGCACACGGACACACACCCAGAGATATACTAGGACATTAAAAAAATGATAGATCACAAGGAAATGTATGAGGGATACACAAAATAAAAGCGTTGAATAAACCCTAATTCACGTAGGAGTACGAGGGTTATAATTAGGGCTAGGGTTAGAGTTAGCGTTAGATGATATGGATCGAAGTAAGAAGAACCATGGAAACCCAAGATGGCGTCGAATCATGGGAACCCTGAAATTCACGATGGTATCTAATAATTCCTTCGGGAGGGTTCAAGATCGTGGTGAATTAGTATTCATGATATATTGTTGTATATCCCAGTTGGCTTGTTAGCTCAATTAGTAGAGCGCTGCACTAGTATCGCAGAGGTCAGTGGTTCGAATCCCGTACAGGCCTGATTTTTGTTTTTTCAGGTCTGATTTTTGCTGTTGCATAAATAGCGCTCTCTACTGCGAGGATCATGCATCACTTGTATCTAATACCGCAGTTCAAAATATATGAACCTCATATATACATTGTATCTGATTTATCATCACGGGTTTATTACGAATCAACTTAACGGCCTGCTCCCAGTTGGCTTATTAGCTCAATTGGTAGAGCGCTGCACTAGTATCGCAGAGGTCAGTGGTTCGAATCCCGTACAGGCCTGATTTTTGTTTTTTCAGGTCTGATTTTTGCTGTTGCATAAATAGCGCTCTCTACTGCGAGGATCATGCATCACATGTATCTAATACCGCAGTTCAAAATATATGAACCTCATATATACATTGTATCTGATTTATCATCACGGGTTTATTACGAATCAACTTAACGGCCTGCTCCCAGTTGGCTTATTAGCTCAATTGGTAGAGCGCTGCACTAGTATCGCAGAGGTCAGTGGTTCGAATCCCGTACAGGCCTGATTTTTTTCGGGTCTGATTTTCGCTATTGCATAAATAGCGCTCTCTACTGCGAGGATCATGCATCACACGTATATTGTTGTATATAGGTTTTAGGGATAATTGGAATATTTTACAGAAATGAGAGAGAGATGTGAGGAGAGAATCCACAAATTAGAATGGGTTTGAATACATAGAAAACGGGAGATAATCCACAAATTCTAATGGGATTGAATCCACAATTTGGAAGAAAAAATTTGAGATAAATCATCACACTGCATTTTAGAAGGGTCAAATAGAAATGGACGCAGCCGGAGGCTGCGTTTCCTGGGACCCGTTTCTCGAAAGTCCCGCTAACTTAACGGGCCCGTAAAGCTATTCTGTTTCCATTCAAGATGGAAATTTCAAAAGTTTTGAAAATGATACAATAAAACTATCAGCCAAAGAAACAAACGGACTGGTTTGGATGTCATAACCTGCTTTCCCATCTTTTAAATTTTTATTTCTAAAGATGGCTTCGGGCCCGTTAAGTTACCGGGACTTTCGAGCAACGGGCCCCAGATCCGCGTTTGCAGAGGAGAAGAGAGGACGGAAAAGGAGGAGTCAGGAGGAGAGGAGAAAGAGGAGAAGAGCCAAAAATGGGATATCATTTCAAGTTTTATTAGGTTTATGTGTGACTAAACCTATGTAGAATTTATGTAGTCACATCTTGTGGGAGTTATATTTCTAATTTAAATTCATAATTCCTAAAAAATAAACAATCATTTCAAGTAAATTGGAGTAAAATTGCAGAAATCGACACCTGCGAAGACAGTTCCCCCCTCCAGTAAATATAAGAGACTAAAAGAGATTGTGGGTTGGGAAACGTGGTGTTATGTCAAGCGATACAAGAGATCGAGACTCAACTGGCTGAAGATCTGAAGCTATATCAGTCCAGGAAAAACGAGAGAAAGGATATCAAGAGTACATTACCACTACAGAAAAAAATCATTACAACTATCACAATTAAAATCCGTTTTGGAAGAATTACAGAAGAAATACACCCAACTCAGTACGCAAGTACAGAAAACAGTGAAAATGTGAATACTAGTTTTTTACTCCACTAACCCTAACCCAAGGGAGGTTAATGGTTTTTCTTGCTCGAACCCAGACTGTGCGGGAATCCATTGAGGTCCATTTGGTGTCCTGTCAAAATTCACCACTCCGTGCATGAATCCTTTAATAAACCCTTTTAATGACACTTGGTTTTTACTTTTTTGATCTTTTATGAAAAGGTATATTGGATTAGGGATCATGGATTTAATTTTGTGATAAATATTACAGAAGCCGTGATCGTATAATGGTTAGTACAATGCGTTGTGGCCGCAATAATCCAGGTTCGAATCCTGGTCACGGCACTCACACCATTTTTCCTTTTATTCTTAAGTGTTGGTTTTTTGAATACTAATTTTACCAAAAGGACGTAAAGACAGCAGAGTGACAATAACTCAAAAAAGAAACAGCAACTTTGAGTTTAAATTTACAAGACATGTTTGGACATTCTCACGTCATCTTCAGTTGCAAATTAGCATTCAACTGTTGTACATTTGAATTCATATTAAGGTACGTTACAAACTACGTGTCAGGGCTTAAGTTACATTTGAATGTTAAAAACGCGAAAAATGTAAATAGCGCGCGCTTGACTAGATCAAAGAAATTAATAAATAAATAAAATAATAATAATAAATTAAAAGACCAAGAAACAACATAATTAAAAGGAAAGAGACAATTCTAGATGTTTCAATTGCTGATTAAGGATGGGTTTTTCCCATTTATTATGCAATGCCTCTTTGGTATTTGGTATTTGAAGCGGCAGAATCTAAGATCGTGAAACATTCAGTATCACAAGAGTCAAGACAGGCCCTTGATGATTGCAGGTGCTTGTAAATATACGAGGTTTTGTCCGACAAGAGGTGCTCACGAACTCGTGTACAAATGTGGCGAGTGGTCTCACCAATATAGCTGACATTACAGCCAGCACATGAAAATTTGTATATGACACGCGAACGTAGACCTAGCGGTATTGAATCTTTCACACTGAACATGTTTCTGAGTTCAAACGTACTGAAGACTAACTTAACATCTAAATCAGCTCCACAATAACGTTTGAGTAGTTGTCTTAGTCTGAGTGATGTTCGAAAACCGACCAACATAGGGAAGTTTATAATAGCGTGCAGAAGCTTTACCGGAGTTAGAAGAGGCGTTCTGCCCAGTAGGAGAAGGATTATTTTTCTTCGCTAGATACCTGTAAATGATGTTGGCTATGACCCAAGATGGAAAACAATTTTTCCGTAGCAAGAAAATAAGTTTCTTGACATCCAGATGAAAAACCAACCCAGGAATTATTGATCTTATATGCTCTGTCAATCAACGTTCTGACTAAACCTAATTTGTAAATCAAAGGGGCGAAGCTAAAATAATTAGTAAGAAGACCAGTAAACGTCTTCTTGCGATATACAATAGTGATGATGGATGTATGATTGTTGTCTAACAATATGTCTAGAAACGATAATTTAAAATTAAATCGATAATTTAAATTGAAACGATAATTATTATTATTTTATTTATTTATTAATTAATTTTTTTAATCTAGTCAAGCGCGCGCTATTTACATTTTCGCGTTTTTACCATTCAAATGTAATGTAAGCCCTGACACGTAGTTTGTAACGTACCTTAATATAAATTCAAATGTACAGCAGTTGAATGCTCATTTGCAACTGAAGATGACATGAGAATGTCGAAACATGTCTTGTAAATTTAAACTCAAAGTTGTTGTTTCGTTTTTGAGAAAACTAATTTTATCTTGAAATCACTCTACCAAAGGGAGGATTAGTCGCCATCCTGGGTACTCCCTCTAGGAGGATTAGGCGCTATCTTGGATGGTCGTTATTTTCAAATTGATGCAAAAAATACTCTCCAAGACCTACACCGTATGGATATTAATTTAACCCTAAACCCTAAGCCTAACCCCTAACCTCCTACACTTATACCATATGAATCATTCATCATCACCCTAAACCCTAGAAAACCCCTCGTGAACCTACACGGTATGAATAATTAACTCGGACGAGTTCACTCGGACCCAGACTGCTGGGTTGTTTCCAGTCAGACGCCGTATACTACTTGCTCTACGCCTTGAAACGCCAAGGATGTACCCTTTACGGCTGTGGCGCCTACAGAATTACAGAAAGATGATAGAATTGACTATCGACTCCCTTGGAAGCCTTTGCATTTGGCGAACGTTGCAATTAGCAATAATGATAGTGAAACCTTCGATTGTAATGTTGTCAAATGCGTCTTGCTACGGAGTGAAATATATGCACTTGGCAATTTTCACACTTAAAAATTTCACAACGAAACAATAAAAGGCTGCAATTTTTTCGGGGTGTTTTTTTTCGTCACACATATTCAATGTCACAATTTCCACAGTGGAACAATGGAGAGGGCAATAGAAACAACTGCGATATTTTTACATCCGTGAGGTTTCAATCTAATGCCCAGGAAACCCAGGATCCCAACTATATTTATTTCATTTGTTTGAATGAACTTGCTTTAAATCTGTTTCATCAGTGAGGAGCCCAAATGCGGGATGTAATCTTGTGTCATGAAAACATATTATGAGACAACATCAAGGGAATCACCAAGCCAGCAATACACGGGGCAGGGCGGGGTTAACTTCATTTCTGGGTATCTTTCCGAAAAGATCGAAAGAGTCCTAAAAGCCTTCTTGAATAATAATATCCGTGACGCTGTGACCTACGCACATTGCGCGAAAACAAAAACTGTTATCGCGGTACCTGTGTTCTACGGCTTGAGACGCTAAGGCGTAGGCTTTACAGCTTTGGCGGTTATAGTATTTCAGAAATCTTAAAGAACTGATTTACTTGTTTTCAGACAACACGCATTTACACTGTTTTCAAGCCTAGGCCTAATCTTTATGTTAGCGCAAACGCAAAATCTTTTGAGTCGCCTTTCTCAAAGTAAACTCTATCTGAAAACCAAACTAGTTTTTCGGTCTAAGGAGGAAGATGGCTTGGAATTGTAAAGAGGAGAGCGAATTTTCAAAAAGGTTATTATCAGCGAACGAACTGTTCAAGTCAAATGCGTCTTGATACAAATAAAATCAACGGATATGCCTTGGATATCGTTGAAGATTCGATAAAACGCCCAGGAAACAAAGCCGACCCGAGTCACCTGATCAAAATGATCGCTGATCAAGAAGCAAGCTTTTGATCATCGATCGTATTATTGAAAGTAAAATGCGTCTCTTTGTCTTTACAACCACACATGATTTGTGTCGCTTATTGTAGTATGCAAAATTACTAAGGTTCTGATCGACGACCCTACCATTCAAAGTAGAATGCTGCCCTTTGTCTGGAAAAAAGCAGTGTCTTGTTTCAACAAGGGACGAGAATGATGAGAAAGGAAAAGAATTGGAGCCGATTTAAAAGCAAGGCTGTTATTACCGTCTCAATACGTAGGACTGCAATATATATATGTTGCTATTTTCACACTAAAAAAGTGACAGCGAAACAACGGGCTCCAAGTGCATCTGGGTGCTCTTGTTTGTTAGAAGACCTATAGAAACTCACAATTTCCTCTATCCATCAAAGGAGAGGCAAATAAATTAGACTGCAATTTTTTTGTTATCGTTAAAGTTTCAAGAAAATGCCCAGACACCAAGCGGCTCCGAATGATCTTTACTCCATTTATTTGAATTGACTTGCTTTGAATTTCTTTAATTAGTTAACAGTCCAAATGCGGGATGTAAGCGATGGACGCAGATTAGACATAGCCATCTCCAATGATTGATTAAATATGTACTACAAATTAGAAGGCCAGCAATCGGACGGGGCGGGACCCTGTTAGGTGACTGGTTGACTACCGTGTTGACCGACTGATGACTAACTGGCTAACTGAATGGTGAGTGCCTGGCAGACTGACATGTTGAATGACTGGTTGACTGACTCACGGGTACTTGACCGCCTTACTGACAAAATGTCCTTTTACTGACTCTATGGATGACTAAATGGTTGACTAAAAGGTTCATTGGTTGGTTGACTGACTGGCTGACTGACTGGCTGACTGACTGAATAATTAACTGGCTCACTGGTACCTGACAGGCTGACTGACTGGTTGAGTGGCTTGCTGACCAACTGGTGACTGACTGGCTTACTTCGTGGCGACTGCGTGGGTGACTTATTGGTTGACTGACTGGTTGACTGACTGTTTGTCTGACTGGTTAATATGACCGACTGGCTGACCGACTGGTAACTGACTGGGCAACTGACTGGCTGACTGACTTGTGACTGACTGACTAGTCGACTGACTTACTGGTACCTGACCGGCTGACTGACTTGTTGACTGCGTTGCTAACCGATTAATGACTGACTTCGTAACTGTCTGGTCACTATTTGGCTGACTGACTGGTTAAATAGATCGAATTGGAAATTGGAAGGTTGGTTTTTGCGGAGGGAGGAAAACCGGAGGACCCGGAGAAAAACCCTCGGAGCAAGGACGTGAACCAACAACAAACTCAACCCACATGTGACACCAGGTCCGGGAATCGAACCCGGGCCACAGTGGTGGGAGGCGAGCGCTCTCACCACTGCGCTATCCCTGCTCTGAAAATCAGGCAAATTCACAAATCGCCAGTAACAGTCAAAGAATGGAATTGGCTCATATTCTAGTAATAGCTTGGCCTATAGGTAAAAAAAAAGAAATATGTAGTTTGTTTAGAATTGTTTTGTTTTCGAGAAAATTGATAAAATTCAATTCACGTATAATTAGCGTCATTCGAAGGTGTAATTTAGCCCAGTTTTGGAGGCCTCGTTTGTACTTGTAAAAGCAGTTAGAAACTTACTTGTTGCCCAGACTTTTAGAACAATGTCTTCCCTATGTTTTCGCGTAAAGAATAGAACGACAATTTAAATTTCAAATAAAATACTGATTTTTCTATCTATCTGCTTAAGTACCGAGTGAAAATTAGGGTAGCTTCAGAAATATTTTTATTTCTGCTAAGTGAAATTAATTTTTCATAGTTGTAATATGAAAAGTACAAATGATAAAATTATCGTCTGTAAGGTTGTTTTTTCTGGAATTTGAACACAAAACCTCTTATTCGTGCTTTTTGGATTTCATATAAAAAATTCCCAGCAATTTTTTGACTTAATAAATTTCAAACCACTTGCAATTAATTATTTAGTCAACCAGTCAGTCAGCCACTCAGTCACCAGTCAGTCAGCCTGTAAGTCACTGGTCAACAAGTGAGTCCACAAGTAAATGGACAAGTTAGTAAGCCGGACAGATACATGTGAGTTAGTCAACCAGTCAGTCAGCCAAATAGTCAGTCTACCATTCAGTCAACCACTCAGTCAGTCAGCCTGTCAGTCAGCTCGTCAGTCAGCTTGTCAACCAATCAGTCGGTCACCTTGTCACTCTTCAAGTCAGTAACCAATACGTAAGTCAATCAATCAATCAGTCAGTCAACCGGTAGGCCAGCCGGTCAGGTACAAGTGAGTCAATCAACCACTCATTCAGGCAGTCACTCACCCGTCAGTTAGCCAGTCATTCACCAGTCCGCCAAAAAGTCAGTCATTCATTCAGTCGCAAGTCAGTAATCTGTAAGTCAGTCAGTCCATCAATCTGTCATTCAGCCAGTCAGTCATCATGTCAGTCAACAAGTCGGTCAGTCGGGTAGGTACATGTAAATCAGTCAACCAGTCAGTGAGGTGGTCAGTCAGCCATTCAGTCACCAGTCAGTCCGCCAGTCAGCCACCAGTCAACCAGCAAGGTAGTAAACCACTCACTCAGTCACTTACCAGTAAGTCAGTCAGCCAGTCAATCAGCAAGTCAGTCAATCAGTTAGATGGCTGGTTAGTCAGCAAGTCAGTCAACTATCCAGTCAGTCAACCACTCAGTCTGTGAAGCATTCAGTCAGCTACTTAGTCAACAAGGCATTATGCCAGTCAGTCACCGTTAAGTCGGTAAGTCACCAGTCATTCAGCTAGCTAGTCAACCAGTCACTTAGTCAGTCTGTCAGTCATTCAATCAGTCAGCAACTTACTCAGCCTGTCGGTCAACCAGTTATTCTGCAAGTTAGTAACTAGTAGGTTAATCAGTCGGTCAACCAATCAGTCAACCACTCAGCCAACTTGTCAGGTACCAGTAAGTCAGGGATCTAGTCTACCCGCAAGTCATGCAATTAGTCAGTCACTCAGGAGGTCAGTCAACTATTTAGTCAGTCAGTCAGTAAAACAGTAAGTCAACCACGTAGTCAACATGTGAGTCAGCCAGTCATTCAACAGTAAGTCGGTCATTCACCAGTAAGTCGGTCATTCACCAGTAAGTCGGTCATTCGCCAGTAAGTCGGTCATTCACCAGTAAGTCGGTCATTCACCTGTAAGTCGGTCATTCACCAGTAAGTCGGTCATTCACCAGTAAGTCAGCTAGTCGGTGAGCCAGTCAATCACTCAGTCAATCATCATTCAGTCAGTCATTCAACCATTTACCATTTACTCAGTCAGCCATTTAGTTAACATGTAATTCAGCCAGTGAGTTGCGAGTAGGTCGATCAGTCACAAGTGAGTCAGCTGGATAGTCGACCAGTCAATTACCCAGTTAGTCAATCAGTTAGTTATCCACTTAGTCAGCTTGTCGGTCAGCCTTTCAGCCAACCAGTCAGTTAGCTTCTCAATGAGACTCTTAGTCAACCAGTCAGTTACCAGTGAACCATTCACTCAAAAAGTCAGTAAACAATCATTTAGCAAATCAGTCACCAGTCGGTCACCAAGGCAATGAACCAGTCAGTCAGCCGGTCAGGTACCAGAGAGTTAGTCAACCAGTCAGTCACTCAGTCACCATTCAGTTAGCCAGTCAGTTAGCCAGTGAGTCACCAGTGAGTCAACAAGTCAATCAACCAGTCAATTAACCATTCTGACGACCAGTCAGTCGACCAGTCGGTTAACCAGTCAGTCAGCTAGTCACGTACCAGTGAGTCAGTCAACCAATCAGTCACTCAGTCAATCAACAGTTAGTTAACTAGGCAGTCAATAGTCTGTCAGCAAGTCAATTAATTACTCAGTCAATTAGTCAGTCGACCAGTCGGTCAATCAGTCAGCCAACTGGTCAGGTATCAGCAAGACAGTCAACCGCTCAGTAGACCAGACAGTCACCAGGCAGTTAACTAGTTAGTCATCAGTTGGTAAAGAGGTCAGTAAACCAGTCAGTCAACCAGTCATTCAGCCAGTCAGTCAGCCAGTCACTCAACAGTCAGTAGGCATCAAGTCCGTCACTTAACCAGTCAGCGAACCAATCAGTCAACAGTCAGTTGGTCAGGTACCAGTTAGCTATTCAACCAGTTTGTAGGCCAGTCAGTCACCAGTCGGTTAAGAAGTCAGTTACCAGTCGCTCGGCAAGTCAGTCAGATAACCAACGACGCACCAGTGGATCAGTCAACCAAACGGTCAGACAGTTACTCGCTAGTCAGTCACCAGTACCTCTGTAATTCAGACAACCAAATATTCAACCAGTTGGTCAGCCGCTCAGGCACCACTGAGTCAGTCAACCAGTCATTCAACCAGTCAGTCTGCCAGACAGTGAACAGTCAGTTACTGAACCAGTCAGTCTCCAAGTCAATCACAAGTCAGTTAGCCACTTAGTTACAATTTTTTTCAGCAAGTCAGTCAACCAATCAGTCAGCTGCTCAGTTAACCAGGCAGTCCACCAGTCAGTCACCAGTCAGCTAGCCAGTCTGTTACCAGTTGACCAGTCTGTCACCAAACAACCAATCAGACAAATAGTAATTCTGCAGTCGGTAATTGGTAACTCTGTCAGTCCATCAACCAGTCAGTCGACCAGTCAGTCAGGTAGTCAAGTACCAGTGAGTCATTTAGCCAGTCACTCAGCTGGGAAGGTACCAATGAAACGGTCAACCAATCAGTCAACCAGACAGTCACCGGTCAGTAACACAGTCACTTACCAGTCGGTCAGCAACGCCGTCAAACGGTCAGTCATCAGGCTCGGGTACCAGAAAGTCAATCAACTAAGTCAGTCAGTCAGTCAGCCAGACTGTCACTACTCAGTAAGCCAGTTATGTGAACAAAAGCTCATCTTTCAAACCGGAAGTCTAAATCCCACAGGGATCAACGAACGCTTTTCATTTGACTAATTTATTCGTGTTTTTCTCGTTGCCATGTTCCCACCAATAACGTAGCTCCATTTTCTGCCTTTAAAAGCACACACAACCCAGAATTCCTCTATTCGCTCCAACGAAGGGCTAACGCTCGAAACGTCAGTTTTTGTAATCGTTAAGGTGGCCAATTTATCAATTCAACTTTGTATATCAATAAAGATTTAGAAATGCAAAGACTAGCAAAAACTAACGATAAAAACCGACCTTTCGGTGTCATCATGACGCCATTGTCAAGGAGAAATAAAAAATGAAGTTTGTGGCAAGGTGTAACACTAAATTAGCATAAATATGTTACGAGCTAATTAAACAAGTACTTTTGCGCGAATTGAATCGCTTTGCACGTTCAGAGTGGGTTTTAAGTCTCTGATGAAAAGCATTTCGTTCACCAAACAATCGAGCTTGTTACTACACCTTATCAGAATGCTAAAACGTTTCAGTAGGTCTTTCGGGACTTCGCTGTGCCGTTCGTGGTAGTGTTTATATATTGAAGATGCCTTTCGTTTATGTCCATACACGCGTGTGTGTAAGTGTACGCGTGTATAGCCCACATAACCCGCATCACACAGGTCACATTGAAATTGATAAACGACGCGTTGTTGGTTGACAATCTGTGGCTTGATTTCTCGTACTTTAAGATCTTGGCCAACTTTGCGGCTAACAAATACTGGCTGGACAGTTGTCTGCACCTTCATGCTAAGATTCTTGAGCTCTTTCTTAACATAATTTGCTGATTCCTGATCTTTGAAAGGTATGACCACACGAACAATGGATATTGGTTCTTTGGGCGTCTGTGTGGGCTGCGTACCAACAATTCTTGATTGTAAGAAGGTGTTAATGGTAGAATTTACTAGGCGTTCCGGGTATTTAAGCCGTGCGAAAACTTTCTTTAGGCGATCACACTCATCAGAGAAATGGGCCCAGGAGGAAGATAATCGGTGTGCGCGATTCAGCATAGTTTTCAGCAAGCTCCGTTTGTAGCGATTGTCTACATGGCTTTGGTAGTGTAATAGTAGGCCCGTGTTTGTTGGTTTCACATATACCTTGGTTTCAATCCGAGGTGCATGGTTGAGTAGTTCGGTGCCAAGGAAAGGAAGCTTGCTGTTCTTCTCCACCTCCATGGTGAATTTGACCGAAGTGTGGGCGCTTTTGAGGGTATGCAAGAAGGTAGTTGCTGTTGCTAGATCAGGCATTACAGTGAGTGTATCATCAACATATCGACGATAATAGGATGGGAGTTTTCTTTGTCGCTCAAGGGTATTGTTCGTGTGGTCATACCTTTCAAAGATCAGGAATCAGCAAATTATGTTAAGAAAGAGCTCAAGAATCTTAGCATGAAGGTGCAGACAACTGTCCAGCCAGTATTTGTTAGCCGCAAAGTTGGCCAAGATCTTAAATTACGAGAAATCAAGCCACAGATTGTCAACCAACAACGCGTCGTTTATCAATTTCAATGTGACCTGTGTGATGCGGGTTATGTGGGCTATACACGCGGACACTTACACACACGCGTGGATGGACATAAACGAAAGGCATTTTCAATATATAAACACTACCACGAACGGCACAGCGAAGTCCCGAAAGACCTACTGAAACGTTTTAGCATTCTGAAAAGGTGTAGTAACAAGTTCGATTGTTTGGTGAACGAAATGCTTTTCATCAGAGACTTAAAACCCACTCTGAACGTGCAAAGCGATTCAATTCGCGCAAAAGTACTTGTTTAATTAGCTCGTAACATATTTATGCTAATTTAGTGTTACACCTTGCCACAAACTTCATTTTTTATTTCTCCTTGACAATGGCGTCATGATGACACCGAAAGGTCGGTTTTTATCGTTAGTTTTTGCTAAACTTTGTATATATAGCCAAATTATAAAGTGTTAATTAATCTTACAGAACACTACGAGAAACCTTCTCCATTCCCGCCCTTCGGACTATCCGATCATTGTACTGTTGGTTTGTTTCCAAAAATTAGATCGAAGGCCAATATTCCTGCAAACAGAGCGGTTACTACACGTGCTGTGAACGCTGAGTCCAAACAGGCTTTTGGTTGTTATATTACGGGGCTCGACTGGTCATTAATCGACACTATAGATAGCGTCCAAGAACAGTATGCTCACCTTGCTTACCTAATTCACATAGGGTTAGATTCTATCCTCCCCAAAAAGCGAGTTAACTTCCACCGAAACGACGCACCATGGATTTCACACAAACTCAAGGCTCTCATAGCACACCGTAAAAGAGTATATTACCAAGACAACAAACCATTGTTCCACTACTACCGGATAAATAGGGAACAGAAGCTCTGCAAACGCTCTTATTACAACAATAAAGTCAGCGTTTTGACCGAAAACAATCCTAAAATTTGGTGGTCCGAATGTAGGCGGTTATGTGGAATGAACAAAAACATCTATAAGTGTCGCAAATCAGCTCCTAGCAAGTAAACCAGCTATCTCAATCAACCTTAAGATCTTGCCTAATGAAATCAATACAGCTCTACTAGAACCTCAAGCTTCGTTTGACCCACTTTTACATAATTTCGAAACTGTGAGCACTGAAGGTTTAAAACACCCATTATTTCACTGGAAGCTACCTTCAAATGCCTTAGTACAGTCATCTCCTCCAAAGCTGGGGGCCCAGATAATATCCCAAACTGGGTGACCTCGTGACTTCGTGACTTCGCTCCCGCGCTCCCTCAGCCCGTACGTTGTATCATCAATTCCTCTATTAGTCAAGGGACTTTACCGGAAGATAGTTGAGGACTCGGCGAAAGACTTGAGACCTATTTCATTGAAACCAACGTTACCAAAATTGCCGAGCATTACGTCGTCCATGAACATGGGAAACCAGCAGTTCTAAAACGCCTGGGACCCGATCATTTTGGGTGTATTCCAGGATCGTCCACTGCGCACGCATTGATAAATCTGATGCACAATTGGGCGCAAGCAACAGACGGAACGGGGAACACCGAGCGGATCTTTGCGTTGGACTATAGAAAAGCCTTCAATCTGATAGACCACAGCCTCTTGCTATTGAAACTCTCGACTTACAACATCAACCCTTACATCATTAATTGGATAACAGCCTTTCTTAAAGATAGGAAACAAAGGGTCAAACCTGCGCATGATGGTCTCTCGGAGTGGGGATCGCTCCGAGCAGGAGTACCGCAGGGAACAAAATTGGGACCGTAGTTATTGTCGTTTATGATAAACGATTTGAAAGTACCATCAGCCAGTGATTGTATAAAATATGTAGATGACACGACAGTGTATGAAATCATAAGCGAGGGTGGTCCTAGCAATGCTCAGTCTATGATAAATGAAGTAGCTACCTGATCAACACTCAACTCGTTTCAACTCCATCCGAAAAAATGTAATGAGCTAAGAGTTTCCTTTGTGCGCTCCCCCACTTCCTACGATCTCATAGAAATCAATGGCTCTAAGGTTGGTACCGTTAGTGTCGTGAAATTACTGGGTGTGTATTTTCAATACAAACTCAAGTGGAACACTCACGTTACTGAGACGATTAAAAAGGCCGCTAAGCGCCTTTACTTTTTAACTCAGTTAAAGCGAGCTAAGGTACCACTACCAGAATTAGCAAATTTTTATGTTGCTTGTATTCAATCTGTCTTACTTTATGGATGTCAGGTCTACCATTATAGTCTCCCCAATTATTTGAGCTCAAGTTTAGAGTGTGTCCAAAAGAGAGCCTTGAAAATTATTTACGGGTATTATAATCATTATAGAGAAGTGCTTCAGATGGCAGGGCTGAAAACCCTAAGGGATCGGACAGAAGACCTTTGCTTAAAATTATTTAACAACATCGTCTCCAATCCTTTGGATTGTTTATACCGCTTACTGCCTTTCGATAACCGAGATCAACTTACGGAATTACGACGACGCAGACCATTTAGAGTTTCCTTTAAAAGAAATCGGTTCAGAGATATTTTCATTCCAGCAAGCGCAAGACATTTTAACTAACATTTATTATAATTGTATATGTAAATTAGTTCCCTTTTAGGTTTGATTTTATTGTATAGTTCTATTACATAATTTGTACACCTTTGCAATTTAGCTTCCAGCTGCCATTAAGGTATTTTTAATAAACGTCTATTTTATTCTATTCCCTATATTCTATTCCAGTCTGTTGCCAGTCAGGTAGCCAGTCCGTCACCAGTCGGTCAGCAAGTCCGTACACCACTCAGATAGCTAATTAGGCACCATTGAGTAAGTAAACCAATCTATCAGACAGTTACTTGCAACTCAGTAACCAGTACCTCTGTCAGTCAGTCAACTAGTCACTCAAACGGTCAGTCAGCCGCTCAGTTACCACTGAGTCAGCCAACCAGTTAGTCAACTAGTCAGTCAGCCAGACTGTCTTCAGTCGGCTACCAACTGAATCCTCAGTCGGTCAGCAAGACATTAAAGGGGTCAGTCACCAGGTCATGTACGAGTGAGTCACTCAACTGGTCAGTCAGTCATTCAGTCAGTCGGACAGTCTTCATGCCGCCAAAAGACTGGCTACGACGTAGTAAGTATTTGTTGCTGCGTAGAAATTGCTGAATGAATATGAAAACTCTTGAATGAATTGACATTGTTGAATGGATATAGAATTGTTGAATGGAAAAAGGATGGTTGAATGGATATAAAAGTGATCATGGAAATGAACCGATATGAAATTGGTGAATGGACTAGGGTTGCAGAATAAAAAAGGAGAAACTGTTGAGTAGAGTGATACTGAATGTGAATGAATTTTAATGTGCATGTATCTAGCGTCTTGAATGTGGATGGTTTGTGTTCATGAATGCTAACATAGAACATGAATGTGAATCCATATGTTAGTGAATGTGAATGTACACGACATTCCTGAATTTTACTTCATTTCGCCAACCATAGTCAACCAGACAGCCAGTCAGGTACTATGGAGTCAGTCGACCAGTCAGTCAACCAGTCTGTCAGCCAGACAGTCCCCGGCCAGTCACCAGTCGGCCGGCAAGGCAATCAAGCGGTCAGTCACAAGGTCAGGTACTAGTAAGTCAACCATTTGGTCAGTAACTCAGTCAGTCAACGGAAAGTTAGTCAGTTAGCCGGTCAAATACCAGTGAGTCAGTCAACCAGTCAGCGAGGCAGTCAGTCACTACTCATTTAGCCCCTCAGTCACCATTTGGTCAGTAAGGCAGTCAACAAGTCAGTCAGCTGGTCAGTCATCAATAAGTCAGACAGTCCTTTAGCCAGTTACTCACCAGTCGGTCGGCAAGCCAGATAACCAGTTGGATAACCAGTCAGGTATCAGTCGTTAACGATTCAGTAAGCCAGTCCGTCAAGCAGTCAGTCAGCCAATCAGTCACCACCCAGTTAGCTGGTCAGTCATCAGTCGGTCTGGAGGTCAGTTAACCAGTAAGATAGCTAGTTAGGAACCAGTCATTCAGTCAACCAATCAAACAGTTAGTTGCCAGTCGGTAGTTAGTAACTCTGGCAGTCCATCAACCAGTCAATCGACCCGTCAGTCAGGTGGTCAGGTACCAACGAGTCAGTCAACCAGCCACACAACCAATCAGTTAGCCAGTCAGTCACCAGTCGGTCAGCAAGGCTGTAAACCAGTCAAATAACCAATTAGGCACCAGTGAACCAGTCAATCCATCAGCCGGACCGTCACTTGTGATTCAGTAACCAGTGCCTCTGTCAGTCAGTCAATCAGTCGATGAGCCAGCCAGTCAGTCGGTCAGGTACAATTGAGTAAGTAAGCTAGTTAGCCACCAAACGGTCAGCAAGTCAGTCAACCATTCAGTCAATGAAGCAGTCAACCAGCTAGTCGCCCAGTCAGTCAACCATCAGTCAGACAATCAGTTACCAGTTAGTTAACCAGTCAATCAGCCGTAAGTCAGAAAGGCGTGAACAGGTCAGTCAGCTGGCCATGTACCGGTAAGTCAGTGAGTCACCAGTTAGTTAGGCTGTCAGTCAGTTACCCAATCATTCACCAGTTGATCAACACGTCAGTTAGCCAATCAGTCAAGCTGTCAGTCAAGCTGTCAGTCAGGCTGTCAGTCAACCATTCAGTCAGCCACTCAGTCAATTAAAAGAAACTTAGTCAGCTAGCCGGTCAAGTACTAGCGAGTCACTCAACCAGTCACTCAACTAGTCAGCTAGCCAGTGAGTCATCAGTCAGGTAGCCATTGCGTCAGCAAGGCAGTCAACTAATCAGTCAGCTGGTCAGTCATCAATTAGTCAAGGGGTCACTTCGCCAGTCAACCAGCAATCGGTCAGCAAGTCAGTTAACCAGTCAGACAGCCAGTTAAAGAACAGTGAGTCAGTCAACTATTAAGTCAGTCAGTCACCAGCCAGTCAGCCAGTCAGTCAGCCAGGCAGCTACCCAGTGAGTCATCAGTCGATCAACAAGTTAGTTAGCCATTAAGTGAAGCTGTAAGTCAACCATTCAATTGCTCAGTCAGTGAAAGGAGCTTTAGTCAGTTAGTCGGTCAAGTACCAGTGAGTCAGTCTACCAGATAGTTAGCCACTCAGTCACCATTCGGTCAGCAAGGCAGTCAACCAGTCAGTCAGCTGGTCAATCATCAATCAGCCAGATAGTTATTTAGCCAGTCAGTTGGCCAGGCAGCCAGCAAGTCACAGCCAGGCAGCCAAGCAGTCAGTGAACATGTCAGTCAGCCAGTCAATCACCATTGAGTCAACCATTGAGTCAACAGGTCAGTCAACCAACCAGTAAGGTAGGCGCTCAGTCTACTGGCCATCCACTTGGTGTTGATGATATTCACAGTCCAGAGGAGAGTTGGAATTCAGCGGAATCCTTGATTTCATTTTCATGACCTTCATGATTTCGGAGGTGACCTTGCTCTCCTCTCTCATATCCAGCGACAGATGCAAGAGAAGACCAACACAGCTGCAGAAAATTCAGTCCGTCTTAGTAACAGGGTCCTCATGAAATACACAGCAATCAGGACACCCCCTCAACACTTGTGGGTGATAAATTAAAAAATGTGAAAAGTTTCACCTACTTAGGTAGCATTGCTGACAAACAAGATAGGACAAATGCCGATGTAAAAGTGAGAATTGGCAGAGTGCGAACGGCCTTCCTCCAAATGAAGAACACTTGGACATGAAAATCAGGAACTTTCACACCAAAGTTAAACCTGAAGATTGCCTTGAAATCTGTAAGAAAACAGTAGACTTCACGATCAACTGAAACGCAATGGTTTTAGCAAAGTTTGGCGAATTAGAGAAAAATTTTGTCTGCTAAGGCTCAAATCAGGCTCAAAAACACGGTCTTGCAAAAAACAAGCCAAAACGCACGTTTTTCATCAGACTGCGTTGAAATCCGAGAAAAAAGCCAGTAAAATCCAGTTGAAACGCAGTCTTCAACAAACTTTGGCCAAAAAATAAAAAGCACTAAGTCTGCTGAAGCTCCAATTGACTCAAAAGCACAGTTTTGCAAAACGTATCCACAAACAGGCCAAAACGCACGCTTTTAAAAGTTTGAAATCTGTAAGAAAACACTAAAATCCAGGTGAAACGAATGAGAACAGTGCACTTTTCTCAGAAAAATGTGGCAAAAGAGTGAAAAGCGCTAAGGCTGCTTAAGCTCCAATCGGGCTGAAAAACACGGTTTTGCGAAATTGTCTACAATTAAGAAGAAAAGCCGTCAAACTAGTCCTAATTGTGAAATCAAATAAAGGAACAAACTAGGTAAATTGGTTCAGGTGGTTAAAGTTCTTGAATTAGCTGACATGGGTTAACTGCACAAAATGTTCTTACTGGACAAAACGCACAAAGTAGCCGAATTGCTCTGACCCAGCTACGTAAAATGATCTTATCAGTTCCAAGGACCCAACTGCCTTGAATGACCCAAGCAGTTCAAATGACCCAGATGGTTGCACTGACTCTATTGCCTTAAAAAAGCTAATCAGTTACACTGACCCAACTGCCTTAAATCAGCCAATCAGATCAAATCGCTAAATTGTCCCTAACTGCGACTAAATGGTCGACTGACAGGCTTATAGACAGGCTGACAGACAGGCTGACTAATTTGCTGACTAAGTGAGTAACGACTGACTGATTCACTCACTGGCTGACTGGTCGACTGACTTGATGACTAACTGGTCGCTGACTAACGACTGACTGGCTGGTTTACTGAAAAGCTGACAGACTTGCAGACTGACTTGCTCACGAAGTGGGTGGACTGACTGACTGATTGACTGACTGGCTGTCCAACTGACTTTTATCAGTTTATGATGACTCAGTCACCTGCTGCCTCAGGTGACTAAACAAGTCTGGATGACTAGATTGCCTAAAATGACCACTAAATCCAATGTTTCAACTGCCTGAAATGAACCCACGAGTGTAGATTCTGAGTCTCCTTTAATGACTGAGTCAGTTCCAGCGAAAATAGTGCCTTTTAAAAATAACTTTTTATTTAAAAATAAATTAACCAGCTCACTTGAGTGAATTGCCTTAAATGACCTAGCCAGACTAGATGACTAAATTAGCTGAAATAACCCAATGGGTTGCCGTGACCCAACTTGCTCAAATAAGCCAACCGGTTCAAATGGCTGAGTTACCTCGAGTGACCCTGTCAATTACATTGACTCAGCTAGCTCGAATGAGCTAATAATTTCGAGTGACCCAACTGCATTATTTACCCAACCAGCATAGATGACAAAATTGCCTGAAATTACCAAAATTACCAAACTAGTTCCAGTAACCCAACTGCCTATAATGACCCCAACCGCCTCAAATGACTGAATTGCCTCAAAGCACCCAAGCACTTCCAATGACCCAGCTGCCTCAAATGATCCAACCAGATGAAATGACTGTGTTGCCTCAAATAACGCAATCGGCTGTTTTGTACCATTTAGTTGAATAGACTTATAAGTTCTACGAACCTAGCTGTTCAATATGACCTAACCAGCTAGAATGACTGAATTGCCTGACTGGCTGACTAAGTTGCTGAGTGAGCGCCTGACTGACCGGTTGAGTGACAGACCAACTGACTTGCTAACTGAGTGCGTGACTGACTGGTTGACTGACTGACTTGCTGACTGAGTGCCTGACTGACCAGTTGAGTAACAGGCTAATTGAGTGGCTGACTGACTGGTTGACTGAGTGACTTACTGATTGGCTGACTGAGTCGCTGACTGAATCTTGACTGACATGTTGACTAGGTGGTTTACTGACTGACTGGAAGAGTAATTGAATGTTTGACTGATTTATTGGCCGACTGGCTGAATGACTGATTTGTTGACTAACTGGTGTCGGACTTGCTGACTGACTGGCTGACTGCTTGGTTGACTGACTAGTTAACTGACGACTGACTTGCTGACTGATTGGTTGACTGAACATGGAACTTGTTACACACGGTAAAGAGGTGACATAAACATTCGAGCGTTCTTCAGAGGAGGGGGGATTTCAATCAGATGGAGTGAATGAGCTGTAAACAAATTGATGATTTCTACCCTCCATCTAAGCTTGCTATCAGGTGTACTTAGTAGTGACTTGTTTGTTTCGAGTCTAAAATCTGCGTAGACAGCCAGCCTGTCAGTGAACCAGTCAAATAGCTAGTCGGCCACTCAGTCACCGATTCAGTCAGCCAATCAGTCAATCAACCAGTAAGTCGGCCTGTCAGTTACCATTCAGTCAGTCAACCAGTCCGAAATCCTGTCAGTCAGCAATTTCGTCAGCTAGTCAGTTAGCCAGTTAGTCAACCGAGACTTACGAGACCGAGAGTTACGTTTTGTAGCGATTGACTGTAACGTATACACATGAGAGTGACCATTTTGTAATCCAGCCACAACATTTGAAGTAATTATAATGAAACAACTTTTACTGCTTTTGTTTTATGTTTTGGATTGTTCCGCTATGAAAGAACAAACACCAGACGCAAATAACAAACAACTTTGATCGCAGACGTAAACATAGCCGCCATATTGAATCTGCAATATTCGAGCCCAGGGAATATCAACCTAGTCTGTAATAATTATTGTATCGAGATATCAAGTTAACTTTTTGAGAATTCACTTTAACTCTTAATTAATTATCTTGTATTTCTAAACCCATTGTAGCCCAGTCCCTTTAACTCTTTAATTAATTATCTTGTATTTCTAAACCATTGTAGCCCAGTCCCTATCCACGCATGTAATTTTATATATTTGTTAAATAATTGTAACCACATTGTAATTCAGATTTTCTGTGAAAATGTGAGAAATAAACTTATGTACTCTACTCTACTCTAACTCAACCTAGTCTGTAATAATTATTGTAGCATAAGGGATTCAACACAAGAAATTATCGAGATATCAAGTTAAGTTTGCGTATGACTTAGTATTATCAGTGCATGAGTAACCATTGTAACCTGACCTAGTCTGTAATAATTATGGATCGAGATATAAATCAATCAATCAATCATTTATTTTCACACGTTACGTCAAAGAGCTAAGAAAAAAACTCGTTCAAAATACGAACGTGTATAAATAAAATCTATAATAATTATAGCCATATAATATCAATCAATTTTAAAAACAACAGAAAGCCACATACTAAGGGCATGACTTGTAAAACTGTAGTATTCGTTCTAAAAGCAGTTAAAAGCTGCAATCGTGAACTGTAAGACACATTCTAAGAACTGCAATCGTGCAATCTACTTCTGAAGTCATTAGCATCACTTGATAGACGCACTTGAGAAGGCAAACTGTTCCATAATTTAGTTACTAAATAAGTAAAAGAATTCTTCTTAAATTTAAGATTAATTTTAGGTAATTCGAAATTCAAGCCCGCGCCTCAGCCTATACGGTGCATGCCTGTGTTTAAAAAGGCTTCCAATATAAGTGGGGCCCGTACCATTTAAGCATTTAAAGAAGTATTAACGCCTGGTGTACGCGCCTAAAAGATAAGGATGTCATGCTAGCCGTAGTGAGTAGTTAGAACATTAGAAAATTAGAAGGAAATGTATGGGAAAATACAGGTTCAAAGTCCACAAGTGAGAAAGGGATCCTCAATCACGCGAAATCAACCAAAGTTACGTGTTCAAAATCACGTGATGATATACTAGGGCACTAGAGTATCCACAGGATCCACTGTATCGACAGCTGAAATTAGAAAGAAATGTATGGAAAATGCCGATTTAGAGGATCCACACAAAAAAATTAATGAAAATCACGTTTTCTTTTCAAATAACACAAAGATATACTAGGCAATAGAGTACCTACAATCACGCAATGATATACTAGGACAATAGAGTATCCACAATCACGGAAACAACAGAGTATCCAAAATTCACAGTATCTGCAGTTGGAAATTAGAAGACAATGTATGGAAAAAATGTAAGAAGCATCCACATAAAACAAATAAATAAAGAATAGAAGAGAGGCCACAAAATAAAAATCCATGAAATAAGCATACACAAAATATAAATCCACAAATAACGATGGGTAAAATTAAAGTGTGGAATAAATGGAACAGAGTCCACAAAATAAAAGCTTTGAATAAACCCTAATTCACGTAGGAGTACGATAGTTTAAAGTAGGTTAGAGTTTGAGTTGGGGTTGGATGATATGCATCGAAGTAAGTAGAACAATGGAAATCCAAGATGGTGTCGAACAATGGAAACAATGAAATTCAAGATGGCGTCTAATAATTCCTTCGGGAGGGTTCAAGATGGCGATGAAATAGTATTCATGATGTATTGTAGGGTTTAGGAATAAATGGAATATTTTAGAGAAAAGAGAGAGAGATGTTTTTCGCAAATGAGAATCTATTTGAACCCTCAGATAACGAGAGAGAATCCACAAATTGTAATGGGATTGGATCCACGATTTAGAAGAAAGAAAAAAATGTGAGATAAATCGTCACAGTGCATTTTAGAAGGGACAAATAAAAACTGACGCAGCTGTGTTTTTCCGGAGGCACGTGCGAAGAGAAGAAGAAGAAGAGGAAGAAAGAAGAGGAAGAGGAGGAGAGAGGAAGAACGGGAAAATTTTAAAAACAAGGTAAAAACAACGAGGTGAAAACTCCATCTTTTATTAACCAAACGGTTCCACGCGAGACTTAAAATTGTGCGGCTATGTACACCCTATGTAGTTAAGTAAATTACTTGTCCCCTTAAAATGCACAATTCGTAGAAAATGAACAAAAGAACACATTAGCATTCTGTTCAATGTTCTATGAAGAGTCCGATGATGGTTTTAAGAGCATTAAACCTCGGTTCTTTCTCTATTTTTTTAGTATAAAACCGGATACATCCTTTATGCTTTAAAAGATGACTGAAAAATCCGAAAGGTTGTTGTGTTGCCTTAGAATACACTTGCATAATATCTTGTCATGTCATCGGGAAGGCTTGTAACAATAAATTTTTAAGATGTGCAATTCATAGAAAATCATTTCAAGTGATTACAATATAGACTTATATTTACAACGAGGGAAACGTCACGGTTCAAAGAATGTAATATTGACGATCAATCCATCATTGAAGTCTTGTCTCATGGACAGCTGTTTTTCTAAAGCCTCTATAACATCCTTCATTTTGTGGTATGAAAACCGTTTTGGCTGGAATTTACATACGTGGGAAACCTGACTATGTTCCCGAGATGCAACCGCCACCTCAACTGTAGATGTTTTATATGTTTTCTCTATCTTGATAATATCTTTCATTCCCATATAAAATGGATAGATCATTTCAATTGTTAAATGTCTCTTATCCAGTTGCTCGGGCTTCAACAGTTTAAAGATTACCGCGTACAAATTAGACTCGGCTATTCTACGGTATTCCACTTTAACTAACAGATCATTTATGGCTAATTCCAACCATGACTTGTCATAGCTTTAACAATCTTTCATCATTAACAACTTGTGATAAATGAAGCGTACTCAAGTGTAACAACAAGTCTTATAACACTCTCTCCACCCATCTATGAGGAATAAGAAAAGAAAAATTATCTAAAATAATCTTACTAGCTTGACTTTCATCATTTCCACACTTCATTTCATAGTGTCAGAGATAACGCAATCAAACACTCTCAAAGAGTATCGACAGAATCTGATGGCTATCAGAGCACGCATGATATAATGAGCAGAACCTGAAAGATTTCAAATCGCATGTAGAACAAGGAACGTTTCCTAGAAGATTAAAAGCTATTGGAATTCCTAAGATGAGAACAGTGGAGGGTCAGAACAAAGTAAAAGAGGCTTTTCGCGATTTGGAAACCGTGGTGTTATGTCAAGCGATACAAGAGATTGAAACTCAACTGGCGGAAGATCTGAAGAAATATCAGTCCATGAAAGACGAGAGAAAGCATATCAAGCATACATTACTACTACAGCGTAAACCTATGAAATCCACTCTGTTATCACAAATGAAACAGAAATTGGAGGAATTACAGAGGAAATACGCGCAACTCTATGCATAAGTAGAAATGCAGAATGTAAAAAAACAAGGAGTGAATAGTGGAGCTGCTGTATCATATGTAAAGTAATTTTAATAAAAAAAAAATAACCTTGAAATTTTCTGGTGTTACGAACCTGCATTTATTAGAGTGAGAAACGAGTCCAATCCTGTTCACTAGTAGTTCTGAAAGTGAGCGTTACTTTAAATTCCATATTCGACGCTTCTAATTCTGTGGACATCCAATTAAAACTTAACCAATCGAACATGGCCAGCATAGTTCTTGTAAGTCGGGGTGTTTGAGGGAAGAATGTAAATACTGGGATATTAGTGAGTCGTCCCAAACATTTGGTAGAAGGTAGAGTTGTAGGCTACACCGCTTCCAATGAGATCATGCATACGCCATTCATAGAGTATTCTTGTTTTAAAATGCATCGTTGAATGGTTAATAATAAGCCTTCAATCATAGACATGAGTAAATTTTAATTCCATTCCGTTTTTCGATGTTGACACACATTTATTTCAAATTGAATTTCCTCTATTTCTTCATCTAAGTGTATGATGTTTCTATCCACTCTTTTAGTAAACTTAACATCCATGATGGGATTAAAAAAATCATACCGATGCGGAGCGAATAAACGCTGTTCAAACCAAAAGAAAAATCACCGAAAATCTTTTAGGGATATTTGGCATTACATAATGAAAAGGAGGTGAATGCACACACCCGCTCGCGTTTTTAAAATAAACAGAGAACAAATTGAAAAAGCTTTTATTAAATATTATAGCGCTATTTATAGGCAAAACAAGCGAGCGAATCTCATTGATAAATCATATGCATCGCACGTTCATCAAATGCGATAAGAAGTTAAAAGCAAAGTCTATCACGTGACTATCCGAGTTGGTTTTCTATAATTCTAATGCATTCAAGTAATGTCCATAAGCGCGTGTATCGATTCCAAACTCCCCCAACAAAAATCGCTTATCGTCATAAGGTGAGAGCGTTGTTTTGGTAAGTTTCTCTCTGTAGACATTTCGTGTTTTTCAGTGCGGAATCCCATCATCGCATGCGTTTGAGATGTCTTAGTAAAAAGACGCTTTGGATAAAGTTCGTGTGTCAGTTCTTTCTCGATCACAGATTTCTTCACTCCCTTTGCAGTCTTCTTCTCTTTCGACTTTGCATCCCTTTCATACCATGTTTGCATAGCATACATTTTAGAGCGTAGACCTAAAAACTCCATCACAGGGCTGCCAGCATTCTCATCTTTAGATTTACCAATGACTTTTTTTTTTTTCGATACTGTACAGAAAATGATCTTTAGGGTAATCAGATGTGTCAAATAAGTGTTGATCCTCTTTCATGTCCTTATAAATATCTCCGGTATAGATGAAGTAAGTGAGGTTGTCTGTATCAGTGAACAGTAATTTCACACGGTCTACGCCATACTTGGGTAAGATGTAATCATAATGAAATTGATTCATTAACACCTTGGAGAGATCCAATACTGAAAAACCCGTATAGATTGGCTTCTTTAACACCACCTTAGTATTTTATTCTTAGTAATCTTTGCGGCTCATTTTAATAAAAAAGGTGCCTTAAGCACATTAAAGAACTGTTTTACCCTGATTGGGAATACAGCGACCCATACCAGGACGTCAACATACGTAACCAGAGACTTCAAATTCCAAAGGCACGTGGGAAATAACTCACGCGATATTACATAACGCAACAACCGGAAATGAAAATAACGAAACGGAATTAAAATGGTAGCCACACCGGCCCCTAAATGGGAATGAAAACAGTCACATTTACATGCAAAGAAACGGGACTACAAACCACAACTAATACATGAAAGTTCCATGTTTCAGACAACTGTTCTGTTCGCAAAGTCCTTAAAGGTTGTAAATAAACAAGTTTTAAACTTGACTGTTCAAAGTCACATACGCAAGTTCCACTTGGCTCCGTAAGCCATGTTAAACTTTCAAGTTTAACCTAAACTGTTCAGTCCATTTCGAGCAAACACAACTTGGTCACTGAGCGTGTCAGCACAGTCGTACTTTCTTCGCTCTGAGGCTCTCCCTTGCGCTGTCGTTTAGCGTGTCGCAACCGTGCAGCTCGTCCTCACTTTCACTGTGCGCACTAATCCGTCTCGACTAGGCATGACTTCTACGACTCGCCCAAGCGGCCATTTGCCTGTAGCGAAGGACTTATCTGCCAACAAGACTAAGTCACCGACCTCCAAGTTTCCTCTTAGCTTGTTCCACTTCTTTCTTTCTAACAAGTTTGGAAGGTATTCTCGTGTCCATCTGAGCCAGAACAAATTAGCTAAATACTGTGCTTGCCTCCAAGCGCGTCTACAGCTGAGGTCATCTTTATTAAATATTCCCGGTGGTAAGTCTGGACACGGGCGTAAATGTAACAAATGATTAGGGGTCAGTGGCTGCTCATCAAGGGCACTGTCACTATTCCGAGTAAGAGGCCTGGAATTTAAAATGTTCACCGCCTCTGCCATCACGGTTGCAAGTACTTCGTCAGAGACTAACTGCTCCTTTAGAATGGCCTTCAAGATCTCTCTCACGTAACGTATCATCCGCTCCCATGCACTTCTTTGCCGTTGACAGGTCATGCATCT